>NC_053402.1:24902055-25172055 GCF_016859285.1 Xiphias gladius | reverse complement strand
TTGTCTGTCCTGTCTGTCTGTCTGTCCTGTCTGTCTGTCCTGTCTGTCTGTCTGTCCTGTCTGTCCTGTCTGTCTGCCCTGTCTGTTTGTCTGTCTGTCTGTCCTGTCTGTCTGTCCTGTCTGTTTGTCTGTCTGTCTGTCTGTCTGTCCTGTCTGTCTGTCCTGTCTGTTTGTCTGTCCTGTCTGTCTGTCTGTCCTGTCTGTTTGTCTGTCCTGTCTGTCTGTCTGTCCTGTCTGTCTGCCTGTCTGTCCTCTCTGTCTGTCCTGTCTGTCCAGTCTGTCTGCCCTGTCTGTTTGTCTGTCTGTCTGTGTGCTTGTCTGTCCTGTCTGTCCAGTCTGTCTGCCCTGTCTGTTTGTCTGTCTGTCTGTGTGCTTGTCTGTCCTCTCTGTCTGTCCTGTCTGTCCAGTCTGTCTGTCCTGTCTGTTTGTCTGTCTGTCCTCTCTGTCTGTCCTGTCTGTCCAGTCTGTCTGTCCTGTCTGTTTGTCTGTCTGTCTGTCTGCCCTGTCTGTTTGTCTGTCTGTCCTGTCTGTTTGTTTGTCTGTCCTGTCTGTCTGTCTGTCTGTCCTGTCTGTCTGTCTGTCTGTCCTGTCTGTCTGTTTGTCTGCCCTGTCTGTCTGCCCTGTCTGTCTGCCCTGTCTGTCTATCCTGTCTGTCTGCCCTGTCTGTCTGCCCTGTCTGTTTGTTTGTCTGTCCTGTCTGTCTGTCCTGTCTTTCCTGTCTGTCCTGTCTTTCTGTCTGTCTGTCCTCTCTGCCTGTCCTGTCTGTCTGTCTGTCTGTCTGTCCTGTCTGTCTGTCTGTCTGTCTGTCTGTCTGTCTGTCCTGTCTTTCTGTCTGTCTGTCCTGTCTGTCTGTCTGTCCTGTCTGTCTGTCCTGTCTGTTTGTTTGTCTGTCCTGTCTGTCTGTCTGTCTGTCTGCCCTGTCTGTTTGTTTGTCTGTCCTGTCTGTCTCTGTCTGTCTGTCCTGTCTGTTTGTCTGTCCTGTCTGTCTGTCCTGTCTGTTTGTCTGTCTGTCCTGTCTGTTTGTCTGTCCTGTCTGTCTGTCCTGTCTGTTTGTCTGTTTGTTTGTCTGTCCTGTCTGTTTGTCTGTCCTGTCTGTCTGTCCTGTCTGTCTGTTTGTCTTTCTGTCTGTCTGTCCTCTCTGCCTGTCCTGTCTGTTTGTCTGTCCTGTCTGTCTGTCTGTCCTGTCTGTTTGTCTGTCCTGTCTGTCTGTCTGTCTGTCCTGTCTGTTTGCTTGTCTGTCCTGTCTGTCTGTCTGTCCTGCCTGTCTGTCCTGTCTTTCTGTCTGTCTGTCCTCTCTGCCTGTCCTGTCTGTCTGTCTGTCTGTCCTGTTTGTCTGTCTGTCTGTCTGCCCTGTCTGTTTGCTTGTCTGTCCTGTCTGTCTGTCCTGTCTGTCCTGTCTCTCTGTCTGTCTGTGGACAGATCTTGTCTCCACTGTAGCGTCACAACTGCAAGATAAAGTCCAGAAACTTTACAGGTGTAGTTGAGATCAATGATGAAGGTCGAGTTGAGTTTGGTCCGACCCTTGAGTACTGAGTACTCCTGTAATAATGTAGTAATGACTACTGTGTACTCCTGTAATAATGTGGCTGCTGTGGATTCCTGGGTCAGAACGCCAGTATGGCGACGGGTGTCACAGCAGCTGTGATCTCATCGCAACACGGTCTCTACTTTGATATTTCTTTTTTTAATTGACCTTTAATCTGCGTTGTTCCTCGAGGATGCTGTGCATTTCAGTCAGAACTCCCTTGGGAAAATGCTATTTTTATGTTCACTCGCTCTTTAAACAGTAATTAACTGTGCTGCGCAAATCTCGGTTCAGTGTTGTTTTTTCACGAGCTGTTAGACGATCCAATTGACCTCACGCATCAAAGAGTAAAAAGCAGATGCAAATCAAAAGAGGAAGAGGAAAGTAGCGCTGTATCCGATTCAGTACATACACAGCTCCATTGTAAAATGTGCAACAATAATTGCTCTTCATTTATACACACACACACACATATATATATATGTGTGTGTGTGTATACACTAGACTCAGTCAGTCAAGACAACACTTCATTGAGAAAGCTGACATTTTCCCGGTCTCCGGCTGTTTCAACAGTAGTTACTAATATTCACGTAAGTCTGACTTTAATTGTGGTTTTGTGCTACTGCTGGGTTCATATGGTAGAAGAGTTGGGAGGTTTCTGTGTGATTCCACCTCCTGCGTCAAAGAATTAAAAACACATGCAAGTACAAACCAGAAAAGGAATCATAAACCACTGTACCTTTTTCAGTTCATGCAAAATTCCATTGCGACATCTGCTACTTTTATGTTCTTTTGCCCTTTTCACAATAATTAGTCATCATCTTAAAATCTCAGTTTAATTTTGGAATCATAAAACAAACACGGTGCTTACTCCATGAAAAACTCCATTTTGCTTTTTTTTGTTCTCTTGACCTTAAAAACAATAGTTGCTATTATATTTTATTATTATATTTTTGTGTGTTTCCACCTCGTGCATATCCTACCTGCTGCAGGTACGATGCCAGCCTCCTGTTCAGCTGCTGCAGGGTGAGTTTTTGTCCGGACAAACAGAAGCTCCTGCTGCTCTCTGGAGCTGCAGCGGCTGCAGCGGCCGTGCTGTGACGCACCGAGACCCCGGGTCCATGATGAGCACGGTAACTCAGAGCCGGCTGGGTTGCTCTCGCAGCACGAAGAACCTGCCACGGAGTCATCTCGTCCCCTGACGTTTTATTTTCTTCATAAGTAAGATCTAGATGCAGGCTTATCTTATTGTGCTGTCTAGAGTCCCGGCTGTGGATCTGAAGCCCTCAGGTGTCCTGAAGAGGGTGTTTCTATTACTGATGGGTCAGGACTTGATGGAGCTCAGGTTTCATCTGCATTAACCTTTGTATCATGACATTCAGAACAGGTTTTGGCAGGACGGCAGCCCTGCCCTGCAGAGTCTTTTATTGTGAAATTCACAGAGCGTATTAAATCCAACTCAGGTTTTCACTTGTTCTGCAGATGTTGTCGATCACTCAGTTCACTAACCCGAGGCAAAACAACAACGGTTCAGTTGGAAAAGTTACACAGTTGGAAAATAAAAACGTTTGCATGACCTCATTCTGAAGCCGTAAAGGTCAGCGGTGACACTTTTCCTCCATTCGACACCCGGAGAGGAACCGCTCTTAAAACTAATGTAGCTCATTTGATTAGAAAGCACTTTCCAGGATTTAGTGACGCATGGATTACTGAGGGAGCCTACTGGGCAGAGGCCCGGGGGCCAGGGAGATCTGGGGGCCCAGGGCCAGAGCGTCTGTGTTAGGTGACTGTCAGTGTTTCTTGTTTGAAAAGTCACTGAGCTCCCTCAAAAGACACAAAATGTCCTTTAAAAGACAAAATGTCCATAAAGAGGTTGCTTCGTTTTTAGTTGGTTTGTGTCTCTTTCAGTCTGGTGGTCCTACGTAGGGGGCTTGGGGGCCGGTTACTGGTCTGTGCTCAGGGGCCCATTTTCTCATAATCCGTCCCTGAGTACATGTCAACAGGTTTTTCCATCTATTCTGTCATTCAGATTCCCACAGGCATTTTTGTTTTTACATTTTTGCCTGCTGACAGAAGTGGACTGTAACTAAGTACATTCACTCATGTACAAAGTAGTTCATTACAAATTTAGGTATTGGTACTTTACTTGAGTACATTCTTTTCATGCAACCTTCTACTTCTACTCCACCAGATTTCAGAGGGAAATATTGTGCTCTTTATTCGACTACATTTACTTGTTCTTTTTAATACATTTTATTTAACTAGTTAGTTTAGTATAAGATTTTCATACACGAGATACAGTCACTGTTTAACTTATGATGCATTTGTTCCTGCAAAAAAACAAAAAAACAAACCAAAATAAAACAAACAAAAAACTTGTTGTCAAGTCATTTTAGTCTCTAATTAAATCCTAAGCCCCTGATTCTGTCAGAAAGTGAAGGACCTCCAGCTGTGCAGAGGAAATATACTTCCACTCTGTGACACTGGAGACAACCAGCTCATTATTTTTTGTTGAGGTTCGGGCTCTGTCCAGCAGGGGTCGCGGGAGGACTCGCCGTCTCATCTGAACTCAACACACGAAGCAGAACCATCAACCAATGAGAGGTCCGTGTTTGTCGCGCCAGCGCCTGCGCACTGCAGCTATGGTAATTTTGTTGATATGTCTGCCGCTGGTTTTTAATGATTATTTCTGCGGGTTTTAGTGTTTCAGAGAGACTGTCCTCCCGTGGTGTGGCCTGATGGAAAACCCCAGAGACCTGGTGAGTTCGGAGGCATGTCTGCCCGGCGGGGGCCTGCATATCCCTTCTTTGTTGTGGTTGGGATAGCGGTTCACAGTGGCGTTAAAAGCTGCTTCAAAGCGACCGCTGACAGAAAATCCAGACAAAACTTCATTTAGAAATCTGATACTTTTACTGACTCTTGCTATTCCATAAAATTGTTTACCGAAGTGAAATAGCATTTACATTGTTTATTCAAGGGTTCATGATACGTTTTTATTCGGCATATACATACTACCCAAAGTAACTCTTAAATCAGTAAAAACTTAGACAATTACGATTGCTTCGCCTGTTGTTCACACAGTCTTGTTCCAAACCCCCCCTGAAAAATCCTGCGATATTAGGTTTCTACGCTTGTTGACAAAGGCACATTGGTCAGTGACCAGCTTTTTAAATTGTGTACCAAATCGGACGAGACGCCCTTTTATTCGGCATTGATGTACTCCACCAAGCAGCTTTTCATTCAGTGAAAATTCACTTTTGTTATCGCTTCACCGCTTTCCCGCTACATTTATCATCTACATTCACCGCAGGAGAAAGTGGAGAGCGGAGACTAGCAAGGTGGACCTGTCATGAAAAATGCGATTTCATTAACAGACTGTGTCGCTAGGTGCATTTAAAATTCGCCGAATCTAGCGGTGGCTTTAGCTGACGCACATACCCTCTCGAGTTGTGTTAATTGTCCTACATGTCGTTGTCTACAATCAAAGAAAACTTAAAATTGGCTGATTTCTGGAGGTAATTTGGTGTCTAGTGTTCTAGCGCTGGCACAATCGCCTGCTGTGGCCACCGAGTCTCTCTCTCCGTGTTGTTAGTCAGCCTCTCTCTCTCACCGCACTGCAGTGGTGCTGGCAGCAGGTTCCACAGCTCCAAACTCACTCATGTCAAACACTGAATGCAACAGCTGTCAGGTTAGCAAGGTGTGTGTGTGTGTGTGTGTGTGTGTAAAATATATATGTATATGTGTATATATGTGTAATATATATATATATATATATATATATATATATATATATATATATATATATACACACACATATATATACATATATATATATGTATATATATATATACATATATATGTGTAATATATATGTATATATATATATATGTAGATGTGTATGTGTGTGTATATATGTATATGTGTGTATATATATGTGCATATGTATGTATATGTGTATATGTATATGTGTATATGTATGTATATGTGTGTGTGTGTGTGTGTGTGTGTGTGTGTGTGTGTATGTATATGTATGTGTGTACGTGTATATATGTTTGTGTATGTGTATGTTGGTTTTCCTCAGGATACAGTTGGATTTGTTGAAAAATAAACTACATATTTATTAGATCAATAGTTACTCTGACCCACTGTGGCATTACTGCCGGGAGCTTGACATCTTTCAGATTCTATACCAGTCATCTGAACTGACCAGTCAGGATGTTACGTGTTTATTCTTCATTATTTTATATATTTTATATTCATTATTTATATTTAAGGGAGATTAAAGATAATAATCCAGAAAATGTCTCACAAAGGACTCGGATGTTTCATCACCCCGATGAACAAAAGCTCCTCATTGTGTGAGGCAGTGCTGGGGAGAGATGAGGACAGACACACCCGGGGGACTCAGCGAACCTGCACTAATTCATCCACCTGGAGGGATCTTTGTTGGGAGAATCTGGTTTGGTTCGTTATGACCCCTGAGCGGAAACCCAGCTTAACTAGGACCCAGTGCTCCTGCTTGGAGGGAGTGTGGGTCGGCACTGGTGGACCCTGACCACATGTTTTGGTTTAGTCCAAAGATTCAGCCTTTTAATATTTGATATCAAAAATCCTTGGCGTAAATATTGACGTGTCCTTTTTCTGCTTCTACTCCACCAGATTTCAGAGGGAAATATTGTGCTCTATATTACACTACATTTATGTAACTACAGCTGTAGTTAAAGTCTCAGTCTGGAAGATTTCAGTCCTTGTTGGTTTAGGGACACCTGAAGTTACTGGTGGTTCAATACTACAGGTCCCAAAATTCTGGTGGCAGCAAAACAAACTATTGTGCTTTTAATAAATTGGCCTTTTTCTTTCATTCTGTGAGTCTGTGAACAGCAGGACACAGTGACAGGAGCTGGTTACCTGGCTGAGGAGTCGGAGGTGCAGCCTGTCGCCTGCAGCACTTCAACAGTTCACTGGGCCTGCTCCTCCTCCTTCCATTACTCCCTGACTCCCTAAAGTGAATATCTTTGGGCTTTGAATTAAAAATGCAGGGCTGCAACTAACATTTTTTTTCATTATTGATTAATCTGACGGTTATTTTCTTTATTAATCATTTGGTCCATAAAGTATCAGAAAATGGTTAAAAAAAAAGGCCCGTTACAGTTTCCAAAGCCCAAGATGAACAACGTCCAAAGCCCAAACATCTTCAGATTGTTATCACTGGGGACAAAGAAAACCTGCTGATGATCACATTTGAAAAGAAATGACTCAAACAATTAACAGATTATAGCTGCTGATTAATGGGATGATTGCTTCATTTAAAAAAAAAAAAAAAAGCATCGCTGGTTGCAGCTCAATTTTAGTGTAGGGCTGCAAAATGGCTTAAAAAATGTCTGTTTTTTCCTGATCAACAGTGTAAAACCAGAGAAGCTGCAAATCCTCACAAATTATAACCCTGAACCAGGGAATGTTTGGTATTTTTGCTTGAGAAATAATTTGAACGCCATCAGAATAGTTCCCGATTGATCGTCTGTCAATTGACTGATCATTTCGGCTCTAATTTAGTTTGTAGTTGACGGCTTAACAACGGCCATGCTTGTTATATATCTGGTGTTTGCTGTGTGAAACAGCAGCTCAGCACTTTCCCCCTGATGTTTCATGTTTTAGTCAATAAAAGTCTATTTATTTTTTCTGATCATGCGATACAGTGGTGTTTCCTGCAGCGGGTCACCTCCACTAACCTCTACTTAAAACTGTGACGCTTTTATGAGGCGACACATTAACCTGCAGGGATGAAATGGCTGTTGTTACGAGCCTGTCATCAACAAACTGTACTGATCTTGAGACGAGATGCATCAGAATCAGTGATAACACCCCCCCCACCGTCTCATCGTACCTCCTCCGTCCTCAGGTGGAGCGTCTGTCCAGGAAGCGCCGGGACTCCTTTGGGATGTTGGACGGCTTGGAGGAGGACCGGAGCAGCTGCAGCACCGAGTCCAGCGGAGGTAGCGGAGCCTCCAGCCCCGAGGACAGCGAGGACGAAGACTTAGGAGGAGGAGGAGGAGGAGGAGGAGGGGTGACTCAACTCACCCCCACCTCCTCCTCCTCCTCCTCCTCCCTGACACTCATCAAGACCAATGGACAGGTGTACACCTATCCTGACGGGAAGGCAGGCATGGGTCAGTATGAGACGAGCGATGACATTTGTAACTTATTGAAAAAGTGTCTATAATATAACTTAAAACCAATAAAAATGTCTATTCTGCCTTCTTTTCAAATTTATCAAACTCAAAAACAGCACATCCGAATATTCCAGGGTTTTTGTTGAACTATTTCAGGAAAAATTTTGCTCAGATGAAAATTAGATCCCGCAGCTGACACAAAATGTTTGCACGTGAGTTTTTTAAATCTTCACCTTTTCAGCCTCTGATACCGAAGGAAATGTCAGGACCGTTGAGAGTCTGTAACACAGCGACTCTGTGTTTTTCTCAGCGACGTGTGAGATGTGTGGTATGGTGGGAGTCAGAGATGCCTTCTACAGTAAAACCAAACGTTTCTGCAGCGTCTCCTGCTCCAGAAGTTACTCCTCCAACTCCAAGAAGGCCAGCATCCTCGCCAGGCTGCAGGTACAAACACAAGCAAACCAAGCGTGTGCCATGTGCTCTTGGTATAAACCATGGATTCGTTAAACCGGGTTTGAAGAACAGGTCCCAGATCAGTCAGAATCACAGTAGGCGAGTGTTATTCACTGCGTAGATGCCGAATGACCATCAGCCATTTCTACTACCTGCAACCATTTAAAAAAATGTTTTAATTATTTGGAACTAATGTTGATCTGATTGGATTCAGAACATTTGTCCGTTTAAAACAGGTTTGTGGTTCAGAGTCCGTGTGCAGCTGTTTCTCTTTTCACTGGTGTTGTTTTCCAAAAGCCTCGACCCTATATGATGTGCATTAAATCACGCTCCTTCTGTTAAAGGGGAAGCCTCCCACTAAAAAGGCCAAGGTTCTTCAGAAACAGCCTCTGATGACCAAACTAGCTGCCTACGCTCAGCATCAAGCCAACCAGCAGAGTGGTGTCAAAAAGAGCGGTGAGTGCTGGGGACGGGTTAACTTCCTCTGTCGGGTCAGATTCTGGTGCTTGGCTCCAGACTGCGTTGAAAACAGCTGAACTTGTACAAATCTGGATTCAAGCAAACGTTTCTCAAGAACCAAATGAACTCCTCCTGGCTACTGTTTGTCACGTGGCTTCAGCTGCTTTCCAGCGCTGCCACTATCATCAAAAAAAAACCAAAACAAAAAAACACTTTGACTCAGTTCTGCAGTTTTCCACATCTTTACACACTTGCCATGTCAGGTATGAGCTCAGTGGATAAATGAAAATGTCCGCCCTCGGCATAGGTGGACTGACTGACCGAGTCCTCGCAGGCTTCGGTTGTACGGACCGTGACGCGTTCACCATCCTCACTCCCATGTTGGGTTGACAGGGGATAAAATGGGCCACGAGATGGGACTTCAAATGTTACTTGTTTGCGTGAAGAAAAATGATACGTTTCTGACCCTGTGACCCATCTCAGAGTGTTTTTATGAACTAGTCTTAACAGTATCCACACTCGAAATTTTGCATGCTTCACAGAGTGTAACAGAGATGGTGGTTAAAGGACAAATGAGAGGATAAAGGCTGATAAGCCCAGTGGTACATTCCCTTCACTTTGATTATCTGAGGCTGAGTCTGATGATATTGTTGTTTTTCTGACAAACCCTGATGTATCTGGCTCCTCTGAGCCTCAGAGCTCCATTGTTTCCAGAAACTATCAAAACACATCAGTGAGTCACACTGTTGCTCTGGGTGACATGCTCCTCCACCACCATGAAAGCACACACACTGTAGTTTAGTTAGACTCAGTCACACACACACCCCGTCCTGCTGCCACAAATACTCACTACAGCACCAAATGTGGATTAATCCGCCGCTGAAAATAGTCCCCGACAAATCCACGGTTTCTTCCTATTTGTTTTTAGGAAATTACTGAGCCTTTTTTTAAAAACATGAAACTATTTATATTAGTGAGGAGCTTTTAGAGATTTACGTCTCCAGTGGGAACCAATGGGCTCGGAGCTGAGAGCCACAGACGGAGGAGGGAAGGTGCTGAGGGACGGACTGACGCGCTGCTGGTTTGAGTCCAAACATGGGGTTTATTGATTGTAAGAGACGTGGAAAAACACGAGACTCATAACTAAACACCTTCAATATCACTTCCACATCCCCCCTCAGCTGATGATAGTAAGATTGTAGCTAATCTGATTTAAAAAAAAACTTTTGCCCATGTGGATGAAAACCAGTTTTTACCTGTCAAACTCTGCAGATAATGACAAACTAGTTCAAATGATCAGAACCATGTGACATTTGGATTCAGCCTGTGAAAGTTTGTTGACTTCCTGGCAGCAACATAAAGCCCAGTCCCTTCCCCAACAGTCACCTGTCCGTGTGTGTTTGTTGTGTGTCTGCTGCAGTTCTTGTGGAGGTGTTTGACTGGGGTCGTTATCTCGGAGATGGAGATGTGACGGGAGCGCCGGTCAACTGCTTCAAACATGTGGGTGAAACACGCGTTAACACACACACACACACAATTTATAACTGCATGCACCCAGATCAACAGATACACACGATAAACAGAGAAAACCCCCACTGCTAATCACCAAACTAAAAAGTTAAAAAACTTTGTGCTTTTCAACTCATTAATAATAACTATGAATGTCCAAAAATCTGTTTGACTCCAGTAATCTCAGAACAGATCTGGTTGTTTGATTTAAATGTAATTTTACACACACACACACACACACACACACACACACACACACACACACACAGGCGCAAGTTCGTCTGTTCGTGTCTGCACCCACAGGCTCTTTTTTTAATGTTTTCACCACATTCGGTTCATTTCAATCCAACTTTATTTATAACTGCATGGACGCTGTGTGCAGCAGCTCGCCACCCAGATCAACAGATACACGCACGATAAACAGAGAAAACCCCCCACTGCTAATCACCAAACTAAAAAAGTTCGAAGGCTATAAGCTTAAAAAAACTTTGTGCTTTTCAACTCATTAATAATAACTATGAATGTCCAAAACAACGATAAGACGATACACAAGATAATGAGAATCTGTTTGACTCCAGTAATCTCAGAACAGATCTGGTGTCTGTCATTTAAGGGCAAATGCGTCTTTTCAGGCCAGAGATTATGAAATGACGTCTGTGAGTTTGGTTATGGGCTCGTTTGGTTGTTGTGGTCGTCGGGGTTGTTTGATTTAAATGTAATTTTTCTTACTTGTCGTCGAGGTCCCGATGGGGAAGTCGTGGGCCGACATCGGTGAAGGCGTTCGGGTCGAGGTCCCGAACACTGACAGTGGTCTGCCGATGAAGGTTTACTGGATCGCTGGCATCATTAAACTGGCTGGTACACAGACACACACACACACACACACACACACACACACACACAACATGGAGTAAGGTGTTCTTACATTCCCTGGACCCACAACCAACCTCTTAAGGGAAAATGTGTGTTATATCACATCAAAAATCCATGGTTTTATTTTCCTGATAGACCCTGAAATCTTTTCTCAGGCTCATGATTTTTGAGGAGAGCAGTAACATGGAATCGAACAAAATTAACACGCGAAACAGCACAAACAGGACTTTTTACACGTGAAAAATAAACACGACACGATACATGGCTAGTGTGGTGGATATGTTGATAACATGACATATCCACCACGGAGCACTAACAGTACTAATCCATTTCGTCCCGTTATAAGCAAATGAATCTGTGCTCTCGGGTAATAATTCTCTCCATTACATAAATACTGTTTCACAGCTCAGTTCACTGGCTCTCAGTAGGTATTTCTTTCCTCGGTCGTCTTTTAGTCTGAGACTAAATAAAACGTTGTGTATAAACCCTGGAGAGACGAGAGACGTAAACCCAAATGAAACCCCCAGACCCAGCTGTGATGAGATGACTGTCTGTGTGTTTGTTCAGGTTTTAAAGCCCTTCTGCGGTACGAAGGTTTCGACAGCGACTCCGCCAGAGATTTCTGGTTGAACCTGTGCGTGCCGGACATCCACCCGGTCGGCTGGTGTGCTGCTGGAGGAAAACCTCTGGTCCCCCCTCAGAGTAAGAGGGGCAGGGTTTAACCTCTACCTAGCTGTCTGCTGGAGCTTCGCATGAGACACTTCACAGGGGGAATCAGTATAGCGGACTACTGTAAGAGCATCGGTTAGCTCAGGGAAAAACCTGCTGTTCAGATCTGTTAACATCGCACAGACCTGATCAGGAGAGTTTCTCCTCCAACAGTAAAACCTAAATCGGTCTGACCAGCAGCCTAAAGCCTTGCTGGCATCTACTAAATCACTGGTCCCCCCCACGTGGTCACAAGATGATTAAAAAGAGAAGAAAGAAAAATGCTGCAGACATGTAAGTGTCTCTTGTGATTGGCTGATGGCGTCCGTCTGTTTGTTTCTTCAGCCATCCTGCACAGGTTCACCAACTGGAAGAACTTCCTGATTAAAAGACTGACGGGATCCAAAACACTGCCGCCGGATTTCACCTCCAAGGTCACACACACACACACACACACACACACACACACACACACACACACACACACACACACACACACACACACCCTCTCAGACATAATCAGGTCTTTAGCTACTAACCTGAACCTTTAACTCAATTCCTAATCTTAGGGGGTTGTCCGACTTTGTTTGAAATGTTTATATGGACGTAAAAGCCGTCCCTCATGGAGAGGGGCGAGACGTGATGTGGTTTGAATATGGAGATAATGTCTCACATGTTCCGACTGTCTCTCCTGGAAGACACTCACGGTGTTGACCTCAGTTGTTCGGAGCTGAGACAGAAGTCGAAACCTTGGCTCCTTTCCCTCCTCCGAACAGCTGACCATTCACTGGGTGAAGTGGCTCTGAATGTCGGATTATCAGTTTCAGAAAGGTACAGAAATGGTCGGACACAGACGCCCCCCCCCCGATATCTGAGAGGTGAGGTGGGAGTTTTTTTCCTGAAGCTATTTGGCCGTCTGACAAGCACTCGTGATGGAGTCCGCTGGTGCCGTAACCTTGAACAGAGACTGAACACATTTAAACAGACCTCAGGTGAAGTGAGGAATGTCGACACTGTTCAAACATGTCCTCGCTTTCCCATATTGTCTTTATGATGAACAGTGGCACTGTTACCCTCACTGACCTTTGTCTTCTTTTCTTGCTGTGAAAAGTTATTACATTTTTTCTCAGTTTGAATCTAATTACCTGGATGGCAGTGTGGGTTTTTCTCAACGTGTTCCGTGTCCCCGCTGAACACATTTTTGAATGAGGATCTAATATATCAGACTTGCGACGGTCGTCCGTAGGGTTGGGGTCTGACAGCCGGTTCCATTGTGGGTCCAGATTCCAGTCGGCAAAATACCCGGACTCTGACACTGACCTTTTATCTCTCCTCGTTATCTTCTATCATCAAAGACCGATGCAGAAAACCTGCAGGTCACATCAGCAGTTAAAATACGTGTGTCGATGTAAGGGAGTACGTACAAATAAACAGTCAGTGTTTCATTCAAGTGGTGCTGCCCTCCAACGTATACCTGTCCCACTCTCAGGAGCGCTGACGATTTTTTCTTTTTCTTTTTTACAGGACACTTACTTTACAAAAAGCTGCTGACTTTCTAAAAAAGTCTCTCCTCCTCCTTCAGGTGCAGGAGAGTATGCAGTTTCCCTTTAAGAAGCAAATGAGGGTGGAGGTGGTGGATAAGACTCACCTGTGTCGGACTCGGGTTGCTCTGGTCGAACAGGTGGGACTCGGTCTGACTATATGAAGAGTTCCAGGTGGACTCACACCCGTGGCTGTTTTTCTTGAGTCTGAAACTTCATTTGAAAAGTGGTTTAATTCTGTTTTTTGGGCATCGGTCATTCGAGTTTACGCACGGGCACAGAAATCACGCAGACTTCAACAACCACGGCTGAAGGGCTGCTCTGCTCATTTTCTGGAAGAGTTTAAATGGCATCATCATTTTTTGTGTGTTGTATGTGCGCAGGTGATCGGCGGTCGTCTCCGCCTGGTGTACGAGGAGTGCGATGACGGGACGGATGACTTCTGGTGTCACATGTACAGTCCCCTGATCCACAGCATCGGCTGGTCTCGATCCATCGGACACCGCTTCAAACGATCCGGTGAGTCCGCTGATCAGTGGTCTCCACCAGCTCCTGAGGGAAATCTCCGAGACAGAACCAGACAGGAAACCAAAACTAGGGGCTAAAACAGGCCAAACGGCTCCACAGAGCTGTAGAGGCTGAAAGTAGTCTCCGCTGTTAATATAAGAATAAAAGCAGATTAGTGCAGCACAAATTAAGAGGTTTGATTAAGGCACTTTTGTCTAAAAACCTAGTTTCATGCAAAAACGTATACCATCCCTTTTTAATTTTTTTTTAATGTTTTGTTTTCCTTTAGTTTAACTCATCAGTTCTCTTTTCATTTCAATCAGTGTTCCTCTCTTATCGTGCTGGTTTTATTTTGCCGTGTTTTCACCATGAGGTTGAGTCTCACTGATGCAGGATCCTGCGGAGACGTCACAAGACTTCATTTAGAAAACATGTCGTTTAAACCAGCTGCAGGTTACTGAGCAGACGCTCAGTGTCGGCCTGCAGTCTGATGTCAGAAAGTGATTTCCGCTTCTGCTGGTGTGAACTGTGCCGACTCAGCACTGCGTCTGTGTGTCTGTTTCCAGATGTGTCGAAGAAGCTGGACGGTCAGGTGGACGCTCCTGGACAGCTGTTTGCCAAGGTGAGAACAACGGCAACACCTGATATCCTGTCTGTTCTCCTGTCAGTGAATCTGGAACTCATTTTACCTTCGCTTCACATCCTTTTATTCTTCTTTGGAACGAAGGAAAAAGAAAAATCAATTAAGAGAGAAAATTGACAGCAGCGATGTTGTGTGTGGAGAAATGTATTTCCCCGAACAAACTTGGACAAATACGTATAAACATAAGTAAGAGTAAGAATTTCATTCAAGATGCCTGTTTCTGTGGGACTTTACAAATGAACTGGACTTTATATGTTTTTCCTCTAAGGAAGCTGCAGTTCTACTTGATCAGTCCCATCAGACCAAGACAATGAATGATGTAATTTAACACTCTAATTTAAATGCTGTTAACGTTTCCTGCGTATCTGTGCAGGTGAAGGAGGTGGATCAGAGTGGTCCCTGGTTTGAGGACGGGATGAAGCTGGAGGCCATCGACCCTCTGAATCTGTCTGCCATCTGTGTGGCCACAGTCAGGAAGGTGAGGACCCGCTGGGCCTCTACAGGCCAACGTGAACGGCCACTCTGTGTTCATCTCTAAGCCAATCACGTCGGAGCGAAACAACGGCTTTGATATGATTAGTTTCAGCAGCCTAAAACGCTCATGCTGGCCCTGTTGGGCATGTCTGCTGAGGATTTGCAGTTGGTTTTGGGGTCAGTCACCAGCCTGCCGTCACTAGCAACTACTTTTTGCTAATCAAATGTAATGCGCCTTTTTAAATAGTAAATACTCTGCTAAACTGAAAAATTGTGCTGAAACATAAAAGCCTTATATCCCTCCTTTAGTTAATCATGCCAACAGCCCCAGGAAATGTTGCGTGCTGTCATTTTTTCCATCATGTCAACGCTGCAGTTGGAAAAACCTCGGAACTCCGTGGTGAAGAGAACTGACCGGCTCCCTCTCCTCCTCCTGCAGGTCCTGGCTGACGGGTATCTGATGATCGGCATCGATGGTTCGGAGGCGGCCGACGGTTCAGACTGGTTCTGTTATCACTCCACCTCTCCCTCCATCTTCCCCGCCGGCTTCTGCGAGATCAACAACATTGAGCTGACCCCCCCCAGAGGTACAGCTGCACCCTCCAGACGCACCGCGCTGCTGTGAACCATCTACAGAAGTCTGAAAATAAATGAAACGGATTTTAAAAAATCCTCTTAACCGGTTCTCGTACGGAGTCGTAGAAGCGACTCATATCACCCTTAACTCAACTCTTAATATCGTTTTCTGTCTCTCAGGTTACACAAATCTCCCCTTCAGGTGGTTTGAGTATCTGAAGGAAAGCAAGTCTGTGGCTGCCCCGGTCAACCTCTTCAACAAGGTGAGACCGAACAGGACGACTGAAACAATCAGATCCTTTAGTCGATTCAGAGAGAAGTAATGAACTAAGCAGCCGCTGTTTGGATAATCAGTTATTCGTTTAACGCTTTCTAATGAAAAATGGAAAATCCCCCCATCAGGACGTCCCCAACCACGGTTTCCGTCCCGGTATGAAGCTGGAGGCCGTGGACCTCATGGAGCCTCGGCTAGTGTGTGTTGCCACGGTGACCCGCATCGTCCACCGGTTGCTACGGATTCACTTCGACGGCTGGGAGGACGAGTACGACCAGTGGGTGGACTGCGAGTCACCCGACCTGTACCCGGTCGGGTGGTGTCAGCTGACTGGATACCAGCTGCAGCCTCCTGCCGTTAACGCAGGTAACACACTCTCACCCCTGAAGTACGACTCCCCTCAGAGCGTTAGGGAGAAGAACTCACAAGCTCTCATAAATCACAGCCTAAAACACTCAGGACGAAAAAGCAACAAACAGACGCTTAATAAATCAAAGCAGACTCACCTTTATGGCCTGATGGGGGAGGAACAGACGACAAAAAAACACCAATGCTCTCCAAAGCTTTGTCAGTGTTAAAGGAATAGTTCAACATTTGAGGAAGTACGCTCCTGACGACAGTCGCAGTAGATGAGAGGATCTATACCACTATTGAACTTGTCTGGTAAATATGAAGCTACAGCCAAGATGGCCTGATAGTGACCTCGGGTCTCAGCTAAGAAAAAGCGTTTTTGGATTAAATCGTAATCAACGTCCCTAACGTGTCCCTACAAGGCTGCCTGTTCTGCTTCGTTTGTGGGAAAGTTTCGTATCACAAAATGTCATAAGAGTGTAAAAAGAAGAATTTCGCAGGTCAGGTCAAACTGAGCCAATTTAGCAGAGTCAGCGGTCGTATACGAGGACATGTTGATATTCGTCTGTCCAGGGACGAGTCATCGGAGCAGAGCTGCACCGGGACAGGGTACATGAAGTCGGACGCTAAAAGCAAAGCGGTCCAGGACTAATATGAGAGGAGCTCCCTGAGACGGGCGGCGGGCGATGTTAGACTCTCGGGCGTCACAACAGAGGACGATCCCGGGGAGAGACCCTGAGGCGGCGAGACGAGGGAGACGGTTTAGCCGGCGACCGCCGAAATGTCCAAGCTGCTGGGACGAAATCTGCCAGTGAAAATGCTAGTATCTTAAAAAAAGGCCGTTGAGTAAATAAGCAGCCAAGACGATGAACAGTTGTTAGCGTAGCATTAAGTTTGTTACAGATAATTTTCGATGAAATCAATTTCAGTCTCGTATTTAACTTCAAATTGGTTCAGATTGAGCCGCTATAAGTGAGTTTTCCCCTGTGACCAGAGGTGGTCTGTCTGTACGGGACTCGCACCACAAGTCTGGACCCCTCCTGGGTTTTGTTCGTACCTAAGAGAAAATCCTGGGTACGAGAACAACCGGTGAATCCCAATGGTTTTGTTGATCTATCACCCATTTGGCAGGATGTTTTAGTGTCGATGCAGGAGGTGGAAATAGCACTTAACATTATTTACATAAATTTGTCTTTGACGCATATGAATGAATTATTTTAGTTGCTAAGTTTTGGATATTTCATTCAGCTGTTTTTTCTCGGAGTGGGAGTGAACTCGAGTTCAAGAGCATGGCAGAGATTAACCAAAGGAACAACAGCTGTAGTATACAGATTTACTCCAGCCAGTTGCTATTTAGCTTGATGGAACTGGGTTCAAAATAAATGGTTTGTGTGCTTCAGGTTCCAGAGAACTACAGTCAGCAGCGTCCAAACAGAGGAAGAAATCCCAACAGTACAAGGGCCAAAAGAAAAGTGAGTCTCTCTCTCTCTTTAAGTTTTGATAGTGACTTTTAAAATGACAAAGGAAAGAATATGAAATTCGTCAGTGCTTATTTTCCTCAAGAAAAACTCCCCGACAGTGTTTCTTAAGTGAGATTTTTAAAACCCCGGATCACTAACTGGTGTTTTCCTGGTAATTTGGTTAATCCAGGTCCCTTTTCACCACATTGTCTTGGATTTCAATGGTACTCTTGTTTCTTTACAGTTGTTGCTCTGGTATTACCATACAGCCCTACTTGACTTTTTTTTGTTTTGTTTTTTTTTGGTAGTGTAGATATGTATTTCTCTACACAGTTCTTCCACATTTTCTGTCAAATGCTCCCTTTGAAAACCTTATGAAGGAGTTGCCAATTTGCCATTGCACTCTCTAAAACACTGTTTGACCGACTTTACCTCCGTCTCTCAGAGAGGAAGTTGCCCATCGCTAAGCGACCTGTCAGCCTCTCCGGCGCCGTGGTAACAGGTGTCCCCAGGAACCTATCAGGAGACGAGAACGAGACTCCGCCAGATTACCCATCACCGCCTACTCCTGCCTCAGCAGCCCAACCCCTCTCTGCAGACCCAGAGAGCAGCCCTAATACCGAGACGGGGGCAGGTATTTATACACACACACACACGCTTATCTTTACATTGTTGTGAGGAACCCACGTTGACGTGATTCACTCCCTAGCCCCTAACCTTAACCACTAAAACTACACGCCTGACCTAAACCCGGTTCTAACCTGAACCTCCAGAGGATCCAAGTGGGCTTTACGGAAGAAACGGGTTATGTAACGCAACGTCAGACTATATCAATCCAAACGGTAACGTCTCATCCTTTATCTCCTTTGAGAATATGTTCACAATACCTTAAAGGTCGATATACTGCCCAGCCCTAAGTGGAACAGTAGGGACTGGGCTAAATGTCCTCACAATGCAGAGAGGTCCTCGCTACGACGGATTAAAACTGAAAAAGTGAAAAATCCCAAACACTTACGCATTTATTTCTTGTATAGAGAATTGACCACCCTGCAGTGTGACTACACAAGAAAAACAGATGCATAAACAGGCAGTTAAAATGTAGAACGTAGCATGTTAGCATGCTAATGTTAGTATTAGATTCCCTGGTATAAAAACAACAGTGCTAAGGTCTAAAACTAGATGCTTTACTAACCAAAACCTTTTTTTTTAAATTTATTTTTTAGGTTTACATTGAATGAATAACACATTACTGTGAAAGAAATTTAATTTTCATCTAATCAATGATTTTCTTATTACTTCATACATTTTCTGTTCTTTATAAATGAAATTCTATGTTAAGGTTCAGTTGTTTGAATCAGTTTTTATCATTTGCTTGTTGGATTTTGCTCAGTGTTTTATTTTTACCAAAAAAAGAAGAGCATGGCTGTTAAGGCAACAAATGTTAAGGTCTCTGCAAGTTTCACCAACTTTAAAAGACGTTTAAGAGCTTTTTAATACCACATAGAATGCAGTTTAGTACCTTTTTCACCATCATACCAGTTGAAGAAAACCAGAAAACCAGAAATAAGGCCTACAATTATTTAAGAAAGTACATGAATATATTGACAATATTGACAATCACGTCTAATTTTCACAGTACTTCCAAGCTATATAAAACTGTATAACTGTATAACTGTAAAAGCTGTACCATTCCTAGTGATATAATTAAGTACTATAATTAATCAATTAACGTGACCTGGACCCGTGGATGTATTACTCAGCAGGCCCGCAGGACCCCTCATGCTCAGGGGGGCCCCTGGGTCAGAGCATCTGTATGAAGTGACCGGTAATATTTTTATTTTATGCTTGGAAACCACAGAGCACAGTTAAAGACTACAAAGGGACACAGAACGACCACAAAGAGATGCAAGACAACGTGTCTGTAGTTGTGTTGTGTCTCTTTCAGTCTGGGTTTCCTATAATGAGGAGGGTGGGGGGCATTTATTGTCTCTGCCCAGGGACCTGTTGTCCATTATGAGTAGATGAGCTTCCTAGCAACTGTCTCCTGATGGTCAAATGTTAATTAACTAATATTACTGTCTGAGGAAGGCAAGAACAAATACTCAAGACCTTTGTACATGAAATTAAGACTTTTTAATACCTTCTAAGGCTTTTTTTGTAGCGAACTGAATTCAGTGACACCCTGTTTGTTTTACAATGTTTTTTCATTGCGTCACCAAATTCAGTTTTGAACTGTTTAGATTTTAATATGTGGTCGACTTATTAAAATTACTGCTCACCTGAAAATTTGCTGCAATGTGTTCGGAGACACGAGGACCTGTGGGGCTGGTGAGCGACCATGTTATCCCTGTGAAGAAAAGTCAGATCTCTGCAGCCCCCAGAGCACCCCTAACGTCCTCTTTGTTTCTGCAGGTTCACAGATTAAAGAGGAGAACGCTGAAGGGACAGAGTTATGTTCTGAAAGGACTGAAACAGAAACCAACGGATCCTCTGGAGATTTCCTCACAAACCAGGACCAGTAGTAGGCCTCATCCATCCCTCTCTGCCTATAACACTCCATCCATCCATTCTTCTCTTTTCTAGAATTATGAGTTTCAAGCCTCGTGAAATTATCTACTGTGATGAAATCAGATTTATTTTTTATTTTTTGGACACAGTTTAAACCTGCTACAACCTATGAAATTGTTGGCAATATTTTAGAGGGCAGTTCGTAAAAACCTTTAATGACTTCAGCTGACTGCCCTCCGCGCACTGCGGCGATACCACTTCTCTTTGGTCAAAAACCCATTGTTAGCCTGTGCGAGCACGTCATTGTCCAGTCCTGCTGACGGTTCTCCATCCGTCCATCCACAGTTTTAACTCCTCAGTGTTCTCTTCCCTCTTTCTCTTAGTGCCCGGGCAGACCAGAATTCATTCACACACATTCACGAAAATTCGAGTTTGCGTCGGAAGCTCGGCGATGCAGTCAGAGACGTAGCTACCATTTAGGACAATGAGCCCTTGGTGGCACTTTGGGGTTTTTAGCAACCGTGCGGGGGAATTTACATTCTACATTTTAAATCTTAATATTGGGTGAATGATATCCATATTGTTTAGAATAACTATATTTAAACTGACCACTTTCGGGTCACCAAAAGAGAAGGATTTAGCAGTTCCGCACAAGTAGGTAACTCCTAAAACTTAAATCAAAATGGATAACACTTTACTTAACCCTATTCAGCACTTACAATCAGTATATAAACACTAGTTAAATGTTTTACAGAGTATAATGTAGCTGTAATCAGATCCAAGTATTTATTAACGTCTATGTTAGCAACTCTAACGCCTCCTGTGGACACAGGTCAGTGGAGGCTGCTGGATGAACAGACAATGAACGACTTTTGAGAATACTATAGTTAGTAAGTCAACCGGTAACCTTAACCACCCACTTCATCAAATCATACCAGGGCTCTAGTTGGGAACATGCTAGTTCTACCCGAGGCAGAGTAGCCTACTAGCTAGCCGCCTTGCTAACTGCCAGTTAAAGCTAGCTAGCTCTACAGTCTAGAGGACTGACACCAGCCAAATCATTTTGTTGTATAAAATGATGATAAATATTGAAAAACAGCCATTATAAATTCTCATAGTCCAAGGTGACGTCTTCAGATGTCTTGCTTTTGTCCAACCAGCAGTCCAAAACCCAAAGATACACACTCACACTAACGTGTGACAAAGAAACAACAACCTAACATCTGAAAAGTTAGAAACAGAAAATATTTTACATTTGTTTGACATCTGTTTAATCTGTTTATTCAGAGCTAAAGGGCTGTAGCTAGGAGCATGCTAGCTCTAGCCAGCCACAATAGGCCACCAAGCTAGCCAGCTAATTATGATGCTAGCTCGTTAACAGTATAAAAAGTAAACACCGTCTATTCAAGAGATAATGTTTTTACAAAGATTATTTAGGAGCGACTCGCTGTATTTCTCTGGATTGATTTTGAGCTGTCATTAATGGTGGCCTGACTGACCCCTCACTCTTCATGTCCCCAACTCCCTCTTGTTATCTCTCTCTTTGGTTTTCCCGAGAACAAAAATACCCTTTCACAACTTTGATTAAATAGCCACGTGGGGGAAAGTGGTCCTACTGCTGCCTGGAGATTCACTACACACCCATAGACTCTTCTGAGAGAGCAAACTGGGCAATGAAGACCAGAATACAGAAACAAAAGAAGAAGAAAAAGAATGTAAAGGAGGACGGACGCAGTAGCGTTAACCTTTGGCTCCTCTAAGAAAAAAGGAATCCGCAGAAGAAAAAGGACAACACAATGGTAAAACTTTTGTATAATGATTTTTTCACCACCAAGATCTTTGTTGTTTGTACGTGTTCGTGGGGTGTGTTCGAGGCCCGAAATCTCTTGACATAATAATAATAATGATACTGGATGCTGTGTAATGTCATGTTGAGATTAGCAGTCATTGTATGTGTGTGTTAATGTGTGTGTGAATGCTGCCAACAAGGGCTCGTGGCAGTTATTGTTTTTGTTTTTCGAAACAGTGCCGAAAGTCTGCAGCGTTGCAGAACCATGTTGGGCACCGCTCCTGCAATCACAATTGATATTCAAATGAGATGATCAGTTACATACAGTATGGGGCTTCTGCGTGCTCAGCATCAGTATGGCTGAAGGTTGAAACCAGCTAAATGTGAGTGAAGTTTGGCTGAAGGTGTTACATCCAAATTTTTGCCTATGAAAACATCCTCTTCGTTAGAAAAAAATCATTTTTTTTTCCTCAAAAATCAATTTCATTATAGTAACGCGGCTATAGAAAATGCAATAAATCAATAAATGATTTTCAATACTGGTGCCAATTTGATAGAGAGTTTCAGGACCAATGCCAAAATGTTAAACATTTTATTATTTCATTTTTGATTCTCACCAAAGCTGAAAATAGCACAAAAGATTCACAAGGGCTCACTTTGCCCCTGCGATAAATCCACCGATTGTGTTGAATCCATTAAAATGAACTATTTTCACCACAACATTAAAATTAAAAGCTGGTGTGACCGAGCCTTCAAACTGTGTTTGATATAGACAAAGTTACACGACTTGCTTGTGTTTATACAACATTTGTTTGGCTGTTTTTGTTAAATAAAGAGTGGGTTTTATTTAAAAAAAACAAAAAAACAGAAAAAAAAACTGCTGAAACTCTGATTTAAAAAAAGAAATCTTTACTATTATTTTAAACGACACCCAGGCCTCTACTCAGCTTTTTTAAATGCTAAAATCAGACACAGATCATTAGTCTTTTTATTTTATTTTTTAACTGCAGCAGAAAATGAAAATGAACTTAGAAAATGTTTAAAGGTCACAGTTAAAAAAAATTAAAGCGATAACATCAGTCTTGAGGGGCAGCTGCCCAGTGACCAACAGAGGAGGGATATGTGGTCATACTGGGGCACTCCCAGTGATCACCAGTATAAACACCAGTGTTTTATACTGGGCAGCTTGGTGGTTAAATGTGTGGAGCAGTATGAATGTGAAGCCGGGTCGGACTTCCTTTGATACATAACAAAACCCTTCTTACAAGTTAATAGTAGTTCAGCAGCTAAAAGAGTTTTATGTACGTCTTCACTCAATAACTATTGATACCTCTCAAAAAAAGTGTTAAATAAGGATTAAAAGAATCTTTAGCATTTAAAAGCTGTCAAACAAAATGATATAACAAAGATTATTTCCACAACACAGACTGTAATAGTATATTTAATTAATCTTTTTTATTACAATTTTCTTTTATCACGTTATAAAAAACTGATGGTAAACATATAAAACTAAATATCATTTAACGAAAGAGATGTGTAGCAGAGTGATGGTATAGTCAAAGTTGATTTGATTAACCGTTTTTATTCAAAGCTCCGTACTTCGTAGCGTCAGTGAGCTGCAGGTTCACAATGACAAGAGGATGAACACGTGTCTCAAATTGATTGAATGCTAAAAAAAATATTTTGATTTAATAAATTGTTCATCACCCGTGACAGGGCACTGCATTCCACAAAAGTGTAATTACAACATAATTATGCTAACGTACTTAAGTTAGCACGTTAACACAACTATTGGACTCTAACATTTCAAGTGAAAAGATGAATTTTAAAAATTATTTTTAGTTTCTCAGTGTGGCTGAAGAAAGATTCTTTCTTATCTGCCATAAAGTAAACATGACACATTCAAAATATATTACATTTGCTGGTGCTGACAATAACAACGCAGTATAACTACATGGTGATTTTAACTTTTTCTTCCTGTGAAGTTCAGTATTTTGTCTATTTTGTTTTGTCTGCGCTTGTGTAAATCCGAATATGTCAAGAGTGTTTAAAGACAATAAGATGGCAGTAATGTAATTTCTAAATGCTGTGAGTGATGTTTTTAAAAAGTATTTGAATGTGAATATTCCCCTAGTTTGTGTGCATTTGATTCAAATCACAGCCCCAGTGTTTGTGTGTCTGTGGACACTCTGACTCGTTGTCGGTGGTTTGTAGTGATCTTAAGGTCCAAGGGCCAAGAGGGGCCTTGAAGGTCCCCTTAATTTTAGGTAATTCCTTTGCTAGGAAACAGTGCGGATACATAAGACTGAAGCAACTGCAGTTTAAGCGACAATCTAGTCTCCTTTTTAGTGTTAATTTTGTCAATGAAAACTATGACAACAAATATTTGTGGAGAAGCTGTTTTCCCTATTTAAAAAAAAAAAAAGCAAGACTAAAACCAAATTTAAAACTTACCTTTAACAATAACAGTCACGAAATTTATACAATTTCTGTCCATGAAGAAAAACTAAAGCAGAATGTGAAAGAAGGACAAGTGGACAAATGAACTTACTGTTTTATTGTAAAGTCTTTTTTGAATGAATCCTGCATCTGTGAAATCACATATTTTACCTCCTGATTAGTAAAACCGTAGCTGATGTAAAAGAGCATTCACTGAAGAATGCTAAAATGTCTTTTAGCTTTTTGTTGATTCAAACTGACAATAATCAAATGACTAAAATGTGACTAAACCTAATCTATAGTTATGAAAAAATACTAAAACTAAATCAAAATCGAAGTGCCAAAATTAACACTGCTAATTACTTTCTAATGTAAACTTGATCTGTTTTGATCTAATGTAATCTAATCTAATCTAGGGGGCCATTTTTGCAAGGAAAAGAGAAAAAGAAAAAATTAGATAGATATAGATAGATATCTAGATCAAATACTCACAGTAAGTCAAACATTTGACTAATTTCACATAATCGTACATGGTAAATACAATTTTTGACTTACTGTCTAATAATTTTGACTTGTTATTTAGTTTTTGTTTTGTTTTTTCATGTCTAAGTTTTTATTAATGTTGTTTTCTTTTGCTGATGGAAACGGGCTTCCAGGCTACTGACATTCTAATCTAATCTAATCTTGGTTTATGTTCTTTAGGAGACAAAGGCGTGATGGCAACGCACAAATCAAGTGTTACAGGGCTCTTAGTAAAAAAACAAAACAAAACAAAACATAAAGAACTTGAGGGTCTGTGTGTTTTAAACTCAACTGTGTGAGCATGCATCGGACTGAGCATCTTGCACACTAAACTACTTCCACACTTGTAGTCGCACAACTGTGTGTATGTTGTCTGTTCGTGTTTGTTGCCTTTTTGTACGTGAATCTCCTATAATGTCAAACTGTCTTATTCGTATTATGGTGCTATCTATAGATGATATATATATACACATTTGATAATGTTTCTATGGAATGATTTTGACAAACCGTCTTGTGACCCTGGTGAAGAAGTTGTTCTTGTATTTTGGAAGCAGCTGTTTGCAATAGATTTTGTATAAGGAGAAAATGAGTGATGTGTGTTTTGAAGGGGAAAACTGCTCAATTTAGAGGATCGACGTATGCTGTGACCCGAGTTGATGACTCGAGTCCTTAAATTCAGTGGTCTTCTCTGTCAGTTTGTGGTGTTTTGTGTGTATGTCAGCAATGGGAAGGAGGATTTTATGGGTTTTTTAGGATTTTTGTGGGTTTCAAAGTGACTTACTAAATGGCAGTGTTTTCTTAGACTGTGGGGTTTGGGACCCAAAGACAAAAAATAATGTTTTAATGATTCTAGAAGTCGCGACTGTCAGTGGTTGCTTTTTAGTTTTCTATACTTGTTAATCTTGTGACAGTTTTTTCGAGGTCACAACCGAAAACATATCTCTTCCCTGGTGTAGATTAAATTAGAAAGTTTTGTTCTGTATATTTATCAGACATAGTTTAATGGTGATCAGGACTTTGTGTTTTCATGGAGTCATTCCACTCAGTCTAGAGATAAAATACATCCCCAAAAGGGGACAGATAAAATTGACGTATTTAACCGTCATAGTCAAAAAAAAGTGGACAAAAGTGGATCCACATTTTTTCGATAATTAAATCAGTGTCAGGAGTTTAATACCTAGAGATCATTGGTCTGGAACCTGGTACAAAATTTTGCACCCAAACCAAGACTGGATCCAAGACAGGATCAGGTACAAAATTTTGGACATAATTAAGTCGAGGTTTAATTTCTTGAGATAAGAGAACAAATTTTGGGTCCACAATTGGGTCAGGTACAAATGTTTGGACCAATCTAGGACTTTGTCCAAGACTGGATCAGGTACAAAGGCAGGTCGGGTCCAGAGTTTGCAGTTAAGTCTGAGTCTTAAGCATATTGTCTTGAGATCATAGACTTTTGGAAAATTTTGGACCCGGCCCAGTCCTGGATCAGGCATAAAGTTTCAAAACTGGATTGGGTACAACGTTGGATCGGGTCAAGAGTTTATTATTTTGAGGTTAGAGGCCTTGGATTGGGTTCTAATTGTTGGATTCCATCCAAGGTGAGACGCATGGAAAAACTACCCAGTCCTCATGTGTAAAAATGTATTTTTAGACAAAAAGACCTGATGTGATAGGGACCTAAGGACATTCAGATAATATAAAAACACATCGGTGACATAATCTGGAGTTTTCCAGAATTGTCCAATGTCAACGTTTTTGTCTTGCACATTGACCAGAGACCTGCAGCAATAGATAAGGAGTGTACCAGACCTGATTAGACACAATATAATTCAGACCCTGGCGTCATTCGTGTCCTGAACTGTTCCGTTCCTAGGAGCCAAGAGGACCTGTGAATCTTCGAGTAACGAGCTCTAAACACATGATTTGTCATCTCAGGAAAACTTAAATCATGATCGCAGAAGAAAAAATTGAGATTACGAGGTAATTAACCGATCTGACAAAACTATTAGCAACCACGGCCACTCCCAACTTCTATAGAACTAATTTCAAGTTAGGCAAATGAGCCTTTGTCTTGTGTTTTCTTGCAGTCTATAAATGTAGACTTTTCAGTACTTCATAGTTACCCTGCAAAACATGCAAGACAGAGCCATCAGAAAACAAAAAACAGAAAAGAGAATTTTCATAAGTCTGCAGAGCCAAAGCAAGACTGTGAAAGATTTTTTAAAACACACCAATGGATAGAAATGTGAGATTTGATAAATCTGTTTGTGTCCCACACTGATGAGGTTAATGAAAACCTGTCGATACTGTTATTGTCCATGTTGTCCACATGTTCATGCTGTGAACATGAAGTTTACTGAGCTCTTATCAAAACATACAAATGTTTTAAAAATATATATAGATATAGATCTATATACTGGAAATGTATGACAAAAAAATGTAGTTACGTACTGATGTTAACTTTCATGAAGCTTTTTTTAATACATTGTGCAATTTTTGGCAGCATGATTGTGAAGAAATTATTACATTTAGGTGTAAAATAAACAACTCACTTTACATTTTTTATGCAATAAAAAGAAACTGAGAAAATAATTATTTTTTTGAAGTTATTTTGATTTTCAAATGGTTTGTTCTCCATCTGAACATGTCTTTTAAAAAAAATAATGTTTAGTCATTAATGATTTTGTTTCTGGAAAAACAAATGGGACATTGTTGGCACTAGTGTGAGAAATTTCTTTTAGTTAAAAAAATAATGGAACTAGTTAAAAAAAATATTCACATTAAATTACATTTCTTTGATATATTTTTTTTCCAGATTTCTTCTTTATATTTATATTGTTTATATTCTTCTAAATAGATAAGTAAATTACCTTTTTTCTCGCATTTCAATACTAAATATTGGAGAAAGTAATGTGTTGTGATGGTTTCGGAACATTTTGTGCTGATTTAGAGCCTTTTTCCTCCCGATAACAGTGGAAGCACTGAAAACCAGTGTCTGTCTTAATGAACCGTCAGCTTGAATCTCAAAAACGTTTGAAAATAGATGTATCCGTAAACATGAGGCTGGCTAGATGCCACAGAGAACAGCTGGATAATTAGAGAGGTAAGTGTTAATATCATCAGCAAAGAAACATCATCAAAAGTCAGCTGCAAGTATTAAAGGTGTAACCTGGATTCCTCTGTCGGTTTCTTTGCTGCCTCTGCTCCTCATGTTCAGGCCTGTAAAAGGATAGAAGCACCAGTTAATCAGCCGACAGTCTGGATCTGGATCTGAGTCTCCTGGACCTCTGGACTCCACCAGGAAGAACTGAGGTCAGCAGGGTCGCCTGATGTTTGGGATGATACGGTCAGCTGCTGATGAGGGTGGGATTCGGCTGATGGGTCTGTTTGAGCTCTTTTTTCCCATTGTCTCTCTGACATTGACTGATATTATCACTGCCAGAAACGTATTGATTTACTCCTCCACCTTTTAAAGCAGCTTCTAATACAGTGTGTCGATTAGATGCGATACGCACTCAGAGATCTGGCCTGTCAGCAGTAAAACTTTGTTGCCGATATCTCAAGCGAATCAGATTCTGCACTGGATTTACATCAACGTGGTAAAAGAGATCGACTCGGTTCCAGATTTCATTCCTGTCCTTGTTAATAACCCCGTTGCCCCAAATACTCACTAGAGCCAAATGCGTGTTCAACCGCCACTGAAAAACAAGTGCGTAACATTTGATTAAAAAACTACAGTGTCCGGCTGTTTTAGGAAATTACTGAGACTTTTCTAAGAAAAGAACGGGGTTTAAAATTTTGGATATACTTAAATCGGGGTCATGGGTTTAATGTCTTGAGATAAGAGGTCTCGAAAAAAAAAATTTTTTGTCCAAAATTGGACCAGTTTCAAATGTTTGTACCAATCAGCGACTGGATCGGTATAAATTCCAAGACGTTATCCAAGACTGTATTGGGTAAAAAATTTAATCTGGTACAAAATTTTGGAGATAATTAAATCAGTGTCAAGAGTTAAATATCTTGAGATTAGAGGTCTGGGATGAGGTGCAGAGCTTTCAGGATCAAGAACAGAATTCCAAGGCTAGATCCAAGACTGGATTGGGTACAAAATTTTGCAAATAATTATGCAGGGTCATGACTTTATAATATTGGATAAGTGGTCTTGGACAAATTTTGGGCTCAGATATTGCTGTTTATGGAAATAACTGAGCCCTTTTTAAGCACATTTACATGCTAACATGCTATCGTTAGCAACGTCTGAGTACCCTGTCATAGGATATAGACTTTTTTTTGACCTGTTGCTGGTTCTGGATGAAAAGTCAGGTAATCACTTTAGTTACTGCAAAGGGGTCTGATGTTAACACTTCTTAGTTTAGCATGTTAGCATTCTAACATTAGCTTATTAGCCTCGAACTCAGAGTACAGCTGATGCTGGTGGGAATGTCTAAGTATGGGGCAAACTAAAATGTTGACCTGATGATGGCGCTAGAGAAAAAGTCAGAAGCTCATCAAACTTAGTAGAGTTCATCCTGAGGGGAACATGAACGTCTGAGCCACATTTCATCCAATAGTTGAGATGTTTGACTCTGGACCAGAGTGTGTCACTGACTTACACTAGCGTCCATTCAGTCGCACTGCTGTCATCACTGAAAGAACTCATTTCCTTTTTGATTTAATGAACAAAGTATTGCAGGAATACAGGAAATAAAACGAAACTGTGTCAGCGAAACAGCAGATTGAACAAATACGCTGTTTTTCCTCTCGTAGGACAGGTTAAGCAAAGAGCGATAAAACCTCACCTGGGCACATTATGGTCTGTGCTTCTCAGATAAATTATATTCAACACAATTCTCTGCAACATACTCATATTTTATCATCCCGCCTGGCTTCTTAAAATACGAGAGCTGAACCTTTCGTCATTAAAAGAGCTTGTAATGTAGCAAAAAGATCTGGAAAAAGTTCATAAGGGAACCTTGAGTGAAGACAGTTCTGTCAAATTCTGGCCCTCTTTTAGCGACGCTAGCAGTGTGGCTCTATGGGTGCTAATGTCAGGCTGTCATTCATGTTCCCCTGAGGATGAATCCTGACAACCTCGCACCCGATTTCATGACAAACAAACGCTCGGAAGCTGTTGTTGTTGACATGAGCCTTTATTGATAAGTGCTACATGTTTTGGATCGATCAGTGAAAACCAAGTCAGAGGATCGACCGTGGGGGGGGGGTGAGGTCCAGTTGGGTCTAGTTTCCCGGTTGGTGATTGGCCGGTTTACTCGTAGAGCCAGGGCTGGGCGCAGGGGGTGTAGGAGACCAACTCCTCGGCCTTGAACCACAGGTCGATCTCGGCCTTGGCGTTCTCCAGGGTGTCGCTGCCGTGGATGATGTTCCTGAGAGAACGGGAGGTTTTAGCTCATCAACTACATTTTATATTTACTCTACTCAGCGTTTCAACTCATCTGTCGTCATCAGTTTTTACATCGATTTCTATCATAGTCGCCTTGAACAGACTTGACAGATTATGGAAGCGCTTTACTGCCGGTAAAAATGGATGAAAAGTTTGGAATAATTAGAATTAAAAAATATTCACGGTAAATCAACATCACGAGATACCAAAATCATTTTGACTTTGTATCATAATTCTGATTCTGAAACACACACATTTGCAATTCACTGTCCCATAACTAGTATGGCTTTAAGAAAAAGCCACGATTATGATGAGCTAGCTCATCATTCTCACTTTAAAAGACATCGTTTTGAGGGATTATCTCGTAAATCTGGTGAAGAAATCCCAAACTGGACATAAACTCACATCATTTTGACTGAGCACATAACGCAGACTTAGCACTACACTCAAAAACATCACAACTTTGCTCTGGTACGTCATAATGTTGATTTAAAAGGTTATGTTTTTACTTTAAATGTTATTGTTTTGACAGGTATCTCATACTTGGTACTCTTTTGATTTAATCTCTCATTATTTTGACTTAATGACTAAAATATAACTTTTGAATCATTTTTAAAGTTATATTTTTTGCTTAAAATCTGTCAAAATTTCTACGATGATTTTGACTTTAAACATGAAATGGTAAGCATTCATTATCATATTTTTATTTATCAAAATTGTCAAACTTATGACCTACTAAATCATAGTTTTAACTTCATTTCTCATAATTGTCACATAAATTGTAATTTTAATAAGTCATTATAAAGTAGTAATTTTGAGTCAGTTTTATTTTTAACATTCCGAACATTTTATCTGCTTCATAATTTGTCTTTCTGCATTATGTTATTGTCAGCAGCTAATGCATTTCCTATTTGGGCGGCTTGATTCTCTCTCTATATATAAACACTACCTCAATGTGTCATGTGTTATGAGCCTAAATGTGGTTCATAAGTAAAATACAACTATTGTCGTCCAATGCGTGAATATTAAGTACGTTTTGTATCTACAGTCATCAGGACAACAAACAGCCAAAGAAGAAAAACAATCAATACTTTTACTTTGGAGCCTTTGGGACATTTTAGCTGCATAAACTTAACCTTCGTTGCAGCACATTATACTGTTGCTTTGCTGTTTTGATTTTCATTCCTTCTCAGTCGTTTCAGAGCGGGCTTTTGGAGAGTAAAGTCCACAGTTTGACAGGTGTGTGTGTGTGCGTGCGGTTACCTGTCGGGCTTGTGTGCGTGTTAACGTTTGCTCACCTGCCGATGTCGATGCACAGGTCTCCGCGGATGCTGCCGGGCTTGGAGTCGGCGGGGTTGGTCTCGCCCAGCATCACCCTGCCCAGCTTCACAATGTTCTGACCCTCCCACACCTGAAACACACCAACGCACATTAACGCACCCGTCACGTGTGCGGCCGGTTTATTAGGAACGCCAGCTAGACCTAATCCAGTCTAGTCCAGCAGTCCAGTAGTAAATCCTCCACGGTGAAGCTTCTGACGCTCAGTTTTTATTGACTCTGTGGGAAACGGGAGCTGATTCAACTGCGTGATCGGTCCGGAGGCTGCTGAGGTTTCTGTTATTTGGCCTCGTCGCATTGACAGGGCAGGGGTGGACAAAATAGCAGAAACACCTGTCAGGATAATGCACTTCATCGCCTCTGCACAAAAAGATCAAATCAGTTCAACAGACTATCAAACACCGGTCAGGCCGGTCTGATGTGAGGAGATCGATCTTCTCACATCAGACCGGCCTATAACAGGAATCAACTCGTCCAGTGGAAAGTGATGAAACCGTTTCCCTCTTTGTTTATACATGTTTGCCTGCTGAGTGTACAGGATAAGTGATTAATAACAGACTACAACGTAGTTTATAAACTGATCAGATCATTTTTCGGTCTTTACTCATGATCAGTGTTTGTTCCATCCTGTGTTTTACTGCGTTGCGGTTCATCAGCTGGTGTGGTTCCAGCAGCCTCCACCGACGGAGGAGTTGGAGCCGGTGACAGAGACGCTGACAAACACTGAGATCTGGTCGCAGCCGCATCAGAGTCTGTCAGGAACCGGTTATTGGGTCTTTAGATTGGGAATGCTAAATATGTGGACTTAAAAGTGGTACCGGTGCAGCTGGCTCACAGTCATCATTAATTAAGGCTCCAATGGCAGAATAGGTTTTAAACTCCGTCAGTGAAGCAGCCTGAGAGACGAACGGAAGCCGTGAGGAACGTGGACACACAAAAGCCTCCTCTGTCTGAAAGACACTGCAACAGATAAGACGGAGCAGCAGTGAAACTGGTCCCAGGTCTGAGAGGGGCTTAAAACAAGTCTGAGCTGCTTCTATCGTCGAGAGGAGGAGGGAGAGAGAGAGAGATGGGGAGGGGGGGGGAGAGAGAGGGAGGAGGGGAGGGAGAGAGAGAGAGATGGGGAGGGTGGAGGGAGAGAGAGAGAGGAGAGAGAGAGATGGGGAGGGGGAGGGAGAGAGAGAGATGGGGAGGGAGGAGAGAGATGGGGAGGGGGAGGGGAGGGAGATGGGGAGGGGGGAGGGAGGGAGAGAGAGAGAGAGATGGGGAGGGGGGAGGGAGAGAGAGAGGGAGAGAGAGAGAGATGGGGAGGGGGGAGGGAGAGAGAGAGGGAGGGAGAGAGGGAGAGAGAGAGAGATGGGGAGGGGGGAGGGAGAGAGAGAGGGAGGGAGGGAGAGGGGGGGGGGGGGGGGGCTGAAGTGTGTGTACGTGTGTGTGTTACCATGGCGAGGATGGGTCCGGTGGACATGTATTTGCAGAGTCCATTGTAGAAAGGCTTGTCCTTCAGGTCCAGGTAGTGCTTCTTCATGTGGTCCTCAGAGGCCTGAACACACAAAGTAAAAATATTAATACTAATAAGACATTTCAATAGAGAGGAGCTGAAACCAGCGGTCGATTAATCAGTTATTATATTAATTCGATTATCGATCGACTGGTCATTAATTATTCAGGAAAAAACTTCCGTCGTTCTCTGGAGTCAGTGTCTCAGATTCTCTGTTTTTAATGACAGAATCTTAATCTGCAGGTAGATGATTAATCTGCACAGAGAGAAACCAACAGTCACCGTGGTATCAGCCCCACCCACACACACACACACACACACACACACACACACACACACACACACACACACACACACACACACACACACACACACACACACACACACACACACACACAGAGGCTGGGAATAACCGCACTGAGTGTGTGACACCAGAGTGAGTCCTTGACTGAAGCTGCCACATTCAACAGCTCACCAGCTGTCGCCCCCCCACCCCCCAATCTGAAACCAGCTCTGTGTACTTCCGTCCTTGTGAGGACTCATTCTTAGACCCTGAGAGTGAGAATCTTCAAAATGGCTGTTCGAGAGTTAAATCTGTGCACCAAAGGATCCAGATATCCCACGTTTAACTTTTTAAAATCCAGCGCCCCACCTGTGGGACACTTTGGTCTTGGTAGAGCTGCTTCAGGAGGGTTCTGGTCCGTACTGGACTCAGTCTTCACACAACCAGGACAAAGTCTACAGTGTCTGAAAGCTCTGAGTCTCCTGATTCTCTCCGTTCAAAGCATTTTAGGATCCTCACGTCGCTGCAGCAGCTGTTCGCACAGAACCGGTTCAGACCTGCGGTTCCAGGCGGATTCAGGTTTCTGCCACGTTTGTGTCTGTGCAGCTTCGGTTCATGTCTCTTCTACTCGCTCTTCAGGGAGACCAGGGTCAGGACTGTGATCCAGAAGGTTGGAGAACAGGAACCCTATTGTTTTAGGGACATCATTTTGGGGCTTGTTCAGGAGACACAAACATTCTGGACTTTATCATATTCTGTTTAAACTTCCACTTCTATAAAGACACTTCGACCAAATGTTCTTGAGTCTTTGTCGTAATGAAATCTGAGTGTGCAGGTCCTCTTCTAATATCCTCATAGTGGTTGATTCTAAACGCTTAACTTTCTTTGGTCAACCCTGAACCAGAGGATCCCGCTAACTGTCCATCACTTCAGCTCCGTTTATTCAGACCTTCATCTGACGAAGGTCTCACAGACAAACATGGTTCGCTCTTCTTTTCCAAACCTTCTGCGGTCGCCTCGGATGCTGCCTGTGCTTTTGTTTTTCTTTCTCTCTGCTGAACTCGGGTCTTTCCTGCAGAACAGACCTGGATCTCGGTGACATTTGCTGACTAAATAAAGGTTATATTGAATCTAATCGCGGATCTCTACCCTCTTACAGGCGATGCTTCGCGCGCAGAGTAGAGCTAGTTCTGATCGGCCAATCAAGCCCGGTAACTCTGCAGCTCACATGTATTGATTGGTCAGCAGTTTTACGTGTTTTGTCTTAAATAGGTAGAATAGATCAAAACTACATCGTTTGCTTGTGTTTGGAGGTTTCCGGCCTCTGGACAACTGTCTCTGTTTGTTCAGTCCTCTGTGAGGTGCAGCCTGGTCTCTTACGTTTTTTTGTTCCAAGAATCAAGGCTGCCTGTGAAATGACTCCCCGTTCTCCATACTTTACGTTTACCGTTCACCTGACCGCTGAGTGACTCCACGGCGGTCGCCGGAGATCCAAAATGGTGGTGGCTACCGGTTTTAATTTACTGTAAAGTGTGAGCTGTTCTGTCAGACTCTCCTGGTTCCTGCGGTGGTGAGTTAGTGAGTCCCAGCTCAACATGAAACTCTCCTGCCTCCGTCATGAGAACAAAACGTCGACAACTGTCAGAAAATACCTGAATCTTTGATAAAGGTCAAAGCTACAAGAAGCTGTGGACATAAAAACTGAGGGGGAGAGCTTGACTTCAACTCCCAAGGTGCATTTCACTGACAAACATCCAACCACAGAGCTTAAAATTCTGTCACGTGAGCTGCTGACTGAGCTGAACTAAACCAAACTGAGCTAAAGATGAAACTGAAAACACAATCTGCAGTTTAAACGAGTTCACGTTTCAATTCCGGTTCCGTTCTGACGGAATTCAGCAGCTGCGGAGCCACGTTTTATCAACAACTGCAACAACGTGGATCCGATTCACCTCCCCAGCGATGGCGCCCAAGGCTCGTGGGTATTGTAGTGTTTAGACCTGTCCGCCAAAATGATTTCTCAGAAAAGGAAGTTGAAGAAATGAAAACTGGCTGCGGTGACAAACCTGGTCCAGAGTTTCTGTTCAGGTACATTAAAGATGCTGTTAAAGACAAAAAGTGAATCGCCATGGTTACCTGCAAGAATTTGGCGGCGACCAGCCGGAAGCCTCTCTGCTCGAAGCGCTTGATGATCTCCCCACACAGTCCTCTCTGGACGCCGTCGGGCTTCACAGCGATGAAGGTTCGCTCCATGTCGGCTCGGGAGGCTGCGGACACGAGAACACGCCGAAGAACGGACGGTCGGTGATCAGACTCCAGACGCACCGAACGCAGACCGCGTCGGAAGAGTGTGTGGAAGCGTGTGTGGTGAAGTGTGTGGTGGCAGTAAAGGGTTTGAAGTCCAAGTTCAAAGGGAACCAGGGCAATACAGGAAATGAGAGACGCAGCTAGAGCTTCCCCACTGAGACGATCTAGTGAGAAAAAAAGATTCACCTGTTTTCACACATGAAATGAATTTAAGCGACTTTAGGAGGATTATCCTGCTCCAGGATCAGGCCTCGGGAAATCCAGATGGATCTTGAAACAAACCGACCCCTTGTCATTGTCTTCCCGAGTGCAGATGTTCTGAAGCAGCTTAATAAAGTCTCCTCCAGTCTGCCTCTTAAATCTGCCCTTTCCTTCCTTTCTTTTCCTTCTTTCTGCAACAGCGTTAAGTTGAACATGTCACGTCGCATTTCAAGTCTTTCCTTCATGTCTAACTTACTGACTTCCTGTGGATCGCAGCAGCTCAGTATCATCGCTACCGTATTGAATTACTCCTCATTAGGGGCGAATGTGAAATCAAAGCTGCCTGTGAGTCTGGAGGTCATTTTCTTGTCCCGAAGCGCGGAAACCATCCGCTCGAACCCAGAGCCTGCTCGTAATGGGGGACCAAGCTTTGCAGTGCCAGGCTGCCCTGCCTGCTAATTTTACTGCCCGCTTGTATCTGTTCATGTGGAGCTGATCTCCGCTGAAAGCAGGAGGCTCTGGCAGGAATTCAAACCCAGCGACAGGCCATCTGATCGCAGCAGGTAGTTTTACACCCTGAGGGTCTAATTAGGCTCTGAGCTCAAGTATCGCGCTGATGTTCTGCGGATTTATCAAACCGAATCATGCGCCGAGCGCCGAAATCATACAATCAGAATGTTACAACTAAAATAAACTGTGGACGGATGTTGTCACCGTAGCGTCACAACCGTGCAAGATACAGTCAGGAAACTTTACACGTGTGTAGCTGAGATCAGAATGAAGGTCGCGCTTGAAGGCGGGCACGCTCCCGTCTTCCCATCAGCATGTTGAACGGCGTCGCGGCTGGAGAGACCCCGTCACGCGATGGTCTCCGGTTTCTGTGTCTGCAGCGCGTCTTTGTGCCGCGTATTCTGTCAGATCCGTTTATGCGTAACTCGGGTTGCCCGTGTTTTATTTCTGGATAAAAACGCTGCACGTGGGGCAACGTTCGCTGGTGACGTCGTGCTCTTTACTCGCTGGTTTTTTGTCTCTCTGCATGTTCCGTCTCAAGTGACCGTGCTCTGCGCCCCTGACACTTGGAGGAAATTTGCAAGAAAAGGTTTCCGTTAAAATGTCCTCGAACAAAGTGCAGCCAGAGCAGAGCGGCGTGAACGTTTAACCGTGAGCGCAGCAAAGCCACTGTGGAAAACTGGCGGGAAATTTGTAAGAAACGTTCCCGCTGAAGTGTCCTTGAACGAGACGCTTGTGACCTCTCACCTCTAACCCCTCCTCAAATAAAGGTGTCAAAGGGAAAGAGAGATTCTCCTCAGTCAACCAATCAGGACTGATCTTACTGATGGAGGTGGAGGTCGGGGTGGGCTGTCAAATCAGAGCCCAAACGTCCCTACAGACATTTTCACCGTCACTTAAAGTGAACTGGATTTCTAAGGCGTTGCTGAGGGATTTCTGCCGAAGATCCCGATTATTTGAGCACGTTAAGTCTCAAGGTTTCCTCGGTGTTTCTACGTTTGCACGTGTTCATGTCAAAGAGCCGGGACGGCGACGTTTCAGCAGGCAGCGGCGCCGACACCCTGCTGTCAACTCCCCCGTCAGATAGTTTCGACTTAGACTTCTGCCTCCACCTCGGTACAGTGGAGGGGAATCGTATTTTCCTTTTTGCAGCCGACAGCCTCGAAAAGTTTAAATTCGCATTTTCTTCGGGCTCAAATGAGGGTCAGTGTGACTTTGAGCTTGTAAAGTAATGTTCAGAGAAGAGTCCCTGCTCATACGTCAGCCTTTCAACTGACATGATGAAAACACTGTGTGAGTCTGAAGAACATTAGCACCAAGTATAAAATTAGCTGCCGGTATGTTATTGTGCCACAATTCCTAATTGTAACTGAAATACGTGCAACATCACGTGTCACCTCAGTGTTACAGTTTTCTGCTTTAAAGCCGCGCTTGGGCTCCTCAGCGTTCCCTCCACACATCCTGAATTCTGCAGGCGTAGCGGCCTTCACAAGGGCCGCTACGCGACCGCGGGCGTTGAAATCGTTTCCTGAAAGTCGCTCGTCTAGCTTGAAATCTTACTGACCCCGACTTCAGCCCAGAGAACAATCAGCATGTGCTCCCGTGCCTGGCTCGGGGCTGAACACGCACGTGTCCGGCCGTCTGCAGCTGTCTGCAGCCGTCCAGCGTGTCACTGCGACACACGTGCCGCGGGACAACGGGGAAACCAACAACACTGAACCTCCCAGAAAGAAAGTAGCTGCTGCAGATCAAAGTTGTTTCTGGCAGAGTTTCGGTGGGTTTTTTTTTTTACGTTTTTGGATTTTTTTCTGTGAAAAGTCACTAAAGTCAAAGTGTTATGAAAAGTAAAAATAACACAAAAATACTAGTGTTGTGTTGTGTTTTTTGAATACGTGTGTGTGTGTGTGTGTGTGTGTGTTAATATCTACCTTGGTTTTGGGATTTGAGGAGAACTTGTGGAGACGAGTTGCCGGCTGCGGGGATGCGAGCACCGAGGCCGAACAGCCGGAGCGCAGCTCTATTTAAAGGCTTTACTGCAGGGGAGAGAGGGGGCGGGGATGGCCGAAATATGTGTGTGTGTGTGTGTGTGTGTGTGTGTTGGGAGTATGCGGGGTTGAATCTGTGTCAGTGGTGGACAGATCTGTTCAGTCGTCTGTCTTTGTGAGGACCCATTTCAGTTTCCAATCTTGTCCTCACTTTTTGAGTGATAGGACAATTTCGGCAAAGGGAGACACGTTGGAAAATGGAGACATATTCGAAAAAGTATAGTATGTCCTCGCTGTCCAACGATGTCTCCATCTTTACAAAAGTGTCCTCAACTTTATAAAACTGTCTGATCTTTCGAAAACTTTTCCCATAATATCTTCACTTTTCAGTGAAGGTATTATTATTCACAATGTCCTTTTTTTTCTTTGTGCCCACGCACCTCAGCATTCGTTGCTATGGAGAAGACTATTGGAGTCAGTGAGTTCAGGCTAAGTTCAAACCGTGGGCCGACCGCGGCGGTGCTGACGAGGCTCAGACCGAGCCAACGCGCTCAACTCAATTGCGCCAGACCATCACACACATTATCTCGAGGCGCTTTACAGAGGTCGAGACCCGACAGTTCCGCCATGGCGACAGTGGAGAGGAAGAACCCCCTTTGACGGGAAGAAACCTCCGCCAGAGCTGGACTCAGGTCGGGCGCCGGTCTGCCCCGAGAGACCGGGAACAGACGCATGCGCTGCTGTGTCCCGGCACTGTCAGATTGGTTCTTCTGATGGTGATAGTAATAGTGATACTTACAGGTGTAATGGTGTCTTTAATAATAACAGCAGCACATCTACGGTCACGCAGAGTCTGAATGTGACATTGCCTGTGTGTCACGTACAGGACACGCGTGCAGCACGGCCGTGTGCACGTGGACGGCGTCCATACCTCTTCATGGCTCAGACGCGTCAGCGCTGCCGCGGTTGGCCCACAGTTGAGACCCGTTCACCTGCTGCTTCACTCTGTCACAGGCACGTCAGCTGTCCTCATCCCCGGCAGTCAGTCCCGTCCATGTGTCCCGAGTCAGATCAGCGGTGTCAAAAGGTCAAAAGGTCGACATTTTGGTGTACGATCTCCATTTTGTCTCAGCCAGTCGAAACTGTCTTACAACGTGTGCATCTCTTTTATTTCCGTCACACCTCACTTTGGAGGTAAGTGTTTTCCTATTGGTGGTGAAAAACGGGCTTTTCCTGACAAACTGCTTCACTGGGGAAAAAAAAAAGCCTCCATTACAACTTTAGGAGACAAGCCAACTACGATTCCCAGAAAGCACTGCTGTAAGAGACATCCAGAGAACTACAGATTCTGTTGCCGTGCAGCTGACGACAAGCTGAAGTCAGAGATTTGAATCAGCTGACAGTTAAACTAAGCCCCACCCCCCTTAGTAACTGTTGCTATGCATGACAGACTTCAACTATTGTAGGTAGCTGGCGAGCTAAGAAAGCTAACATTAGCCCCGTGAGTTGACTAAAAACGTTATTCCTGGCGGACGTCTTGATGTTTCCGCATGTCTCGTTTTAAAACACGAACCTTGTAAGACTGTCTTGCATATGAACTTTATGGCTACATACACCGTATCAAGCTAACAGACTTAGGCTAAAGCTGCCAGGTCCCAGGTCAAAAGGTCATCCTCCTCACCAGTAGATAGTCCCAGGGCGTAGCTATGGGTGGGCCCGGCTGCTTTTCTTTGGCAATAAATCTGCTGTTATTAAAACAATGAATATGTGCATTCCTTATCTCTTTATCTCCGTCTATTTATGTGATTTTCATACTGATTTCATGCTCCCTTTCACTTCCTACCGTTGTGAAACATAATGGAGGGCATGGGATATCACTTCGGTGCTGATTGGATCATTTATTTACCGATACAAATTCTTCGTACTTTAAATCATGTGTGACGTGTGCTGCGACTAGCGTGAACCAAATTGGTTGTTTTCCTTACATGAGCAGCAGCGAGTTAGTGCTAGCTAACGTTATTAGCTTAAAAACAAATATACCCCTCCCTTCGATGCTCCTTCTAAAGCTCCACCCCCTAATTCATGGACTTGTATTGCCAAGGCAACGAAGCTAACCGCTGGGCTAGCTGACCAAGAGAGAAATAATGGCGCAGCCCAGAGTGTCTTTGGAAGTGACGCTCTTTCTCATAGCTGAGGCTGAAACGACACGAACACGAACACAGCATCCAAACACAACGGAGTAAAAACTAGCGAGTGTTAGTTGTTCAGATTGTTTTTACAAAACCACAGTGACAGAAGAGAGGACCGTAGGTTTGTAGCTAAGCTAACAAGGAGGCTAACGATACCTGGCATAGCATTTTGATTTAGGCATCAATCCAAATGATTTCAACTGTGCTAGCAAACCTCTGTTTTTAGGGCTTTGTGGCTATAACAGCCTTTTTATTAAACCTACGTTTACGGACAAATACCATGATACAGAGCAAACAGCGAGACAGTGAGTACTGTAGCTAACGTTAGCAAACTGTGGCTAGCGTTGCTGCTGCGGAGCTAGACGTGCAGAGAGGACGGGACGGTTTCCCAGAGCCGGCGCAGCAGCTGCAGACAGCGATGCGATGCAACCCTCCTGCTCCTATAGCTGGAATGTATTGTGTAAGTGGAGATAACTGTCTCTTCGTGCACCTGTTATACAAGAACTGAGACCAAAACTAAAACACACAAACGCACACACACACTCCTGCAGTCGTGGAAACACACTCTCTACTGTGCGTTTCTATAACCTGAAGCTCCAACCTTCACCGTTCCCCTAAATATAAACCAACGCCTAATCAGGGATGGAAACCAGTCCTCCTCTCAAGGGGACGCCGGTCCAGTCCCCAGTCCTGGGAGGGATGCGGGGACCCTGTCAGCTGAAATTAAAACACACACTTGAGACTTTAACCCATCTTATATTGCGATGCATTTGGACCAGAGGAACCTGCAGAACCACAGCTACGTGGCGTCTCCTGTTACAAATTCCGCTTTGACGGAAAATATCAACCACGGACTAATGAAAAGGCAGCTGGGATCCACAAAACTGACACGTTTTAATCACTTCGTTTCTCAGTGCATGAAATAGATGTGGGTGAATCAGAAGAGCTTATCTTATCCGCACTCGACAGTCCCGGTTGTTTCTACTCGGGAAGTGAAATGATTTTACTCACTGAGCAAACCCTGCAAATGTTGTACAAGAATCTGGGGTGTGGTGTTTTATGTGTCAGCCTTTTCTATGGACACATGAATGTCAGGAATAAAATGAAGTTGCAGAGAATAGTAAATGTAGCTATATCATAGGGAAGCCCCAGATGCAACCAAGCGAGAACTACGAAATGAATACAAAGAGCAAATCTTTCCGGATTAAAGGCGATCCTTCTCTCCGAACGTGCACGTTGAGCTTTTCCCCTCGGGGAAGCGAAGAAGGCAAATAACAGCCACCACGTACAGTATGTGTACAGCAGGTCGTCCTGGCCAGATACAGCCAGAATGCCGAATGTCTAGTCTACTCAGGATTTCACAGACATCCTGGCCTTCCTCCATTTTACTTTATTTTTTTTAACCGTATTTATGATTGTTGAAATCACGTGTTTCTCCGTTTGTCCTCATCAGTGTCCCGTTTTCTTTTTTTGTTAACACTGAGGTGAAGCTGGAGACAGGTTTAGGCACGAAAACTACCTGGTTAGGTTTCGGAAAAGATTGTGGTTCGCCTCGAAATAAGTACTTCCTTAAGGTTAGAGGACCTCCGTCATCATGGTCAAGGCCTTAAACTCGTGGTTAAGGTCGTGGAACGGTCATCGATCAAACAAAAACAATATTGACAATATTGATCGGTTTCACGTGGGAAACGAGCGGCGCTCTGCTGTTTCAAATTCCTGTGTTTTGTCAACCGTCGCACTTTGTCGCTCTTTAGACTGCGTCACCCGACGTCCTCCTTTGCTCCCGTCATAATCGCTACGGCCACTAGAGGTCGCCTGACGATAAAACGTAACTATGGGGCGTAATAAGCTGCTTTCACAGACGAGCTACAGACTTGTTTTTCACTGGAGGACGGTCTCAATAACCATCCAACCAACCAGCTAACTAACTAACACCCATCTGACTAACCAGCTAACTATTACCTAACTATCTGACCAACGAACCAACGAACTGTTAAAATCCGGCGGAGACAGTTTTCACACGCGAATCGATCAAGGCAAGTCTCAGAAGAGGTCCTCACGGGTCCACTGGGTTCTGAGCAACTGAGACCTGACCCGGGGCCCAAGTCAGCCGGGTCCAAATCCCACTCAGTGTCATCGGGTCAGGTAGGGTGTGGTTTTACTGCCCTGGGTCTCAGGTCTCTCTGCGTCAGAATGTCCAGTGCCCGAGTGGACCTGAAGGGACCCAGGTGTGAGCGGAGATTGACAACTGCGAACTCCACAGCTCAGCTTTGTTCTGACGGACGTCGAGCTTATTTTAGGAAGACCGGCTGCGTACAAGATTTACATGGACAAATGAGAGCTTTTGACTATTTGATTCTCAGACATGAAGCGTTTTGTCCATTTATTGTCCAGTTGGCTACAGGACGTTTTATTGATGGTGCAGGTGCATTTATATACATTTCTCTATGATGAACATAAACAAATTCTTTCAGTTTTTATGACTTAACATTCGTTCTTAGGTCATGATTATTATTAGTGTTACTATGCTCCTCTTTCCCACCGCTGCTACGTGTTTATTGGTCACATTAATGGATAGATCATCCTAGTGTTTGTGTTCTCTGTCCGTTCGCGTCCGTTCGGGTTGACCACATTCTGTATCGGGTATCAAGACCCCCAGGTCTATTTGGTCAGGTCTGGCTGTGTTCGGACCCCCGTTAGATCAGGTCTCTCCTTTTTTTAAAAAAATTAATTTATGCATGTGAGGTTAGAGCAGGTTTTCTACAGGTACATTTTGAATCGGGTCGGGTCCAATGCAGCACTGAAACATTCTCTTAATATCCATTAAAACTTTTCAAACTCTTCATGTTAACGATGTATCGAATGACGAATGTGAAACAGGTCTCTACAGGACTTACTCCTTGTACTGGTGGTGTTACACCGTGGTACTTCTACTTTAAAGGATCTGCATTCTTCTTCTGTCCCTTATCTCTTTAAATACCACAGTGCTTCGTGTAGGAGATAAAACTCCAACACACATAAACAGAGAATGAGAGTGAGGCAGTGTTGCTGTTGTCCAGAGGTTTTATTTCAGTGTCTGTTGTGTGACAGCAGAGGGAGCAGAGGTCTGCAGGAGACGGGACGAGACTCAGAACTGGTCCTTTCGAGTCAATTTACAAACTTCACCCGGATGAACAGTTAGATTCAGTATAGTCGATAACTTTCCGATAAGTCGATTTCCATCAGCATCAACACTTTAAGCCTCTAAACCTCTAAACCTCTACATCTCTCCTTTATTTGCCTTTTTCTAGATAAACTGGTTCTTACCTTTGGCTCATTCAACCTTATGAGAGATTCGTCTCATTTCAAAATACCGCCACTGTCTTTTAAGGAAAACTGCAAAAAGAGCTAAATTGGAAACACCTGAAAATATTATGACTCTTTCTCATTAAATTACAATTTCTCTCAAAAGTATGAATTAAATAATGAAATTACGACTTTATCTCATAGTACAACTTGTCTCATATTAAAATTACAGCTTTACTTTTGAGACGTTAGGACTTTTTTTGTAGAATTTCGTAATATTACAACTTTTCTCTCGTAACATTGGGGCCTTATTTCCGAAATATCGACTTTTGTCTTGCACAATTATAAGTTTATTTTGATAACATTTTGCTAATGAAATTTCAAATCTTTGTTATAATATTATGACTGGTTTCGACTTTTTTTTGAAAAAGTAAGACCTCTTCTTCTCGTCACAACATTTGGACTTTTTTCTAAAATATTTCGACTTTATTTTTCAACAGCAGTCGCTCTAATACTCCATCGTACGTCACAGACGCCGTACTCGCTCCCAAATTTTTCTTTTTGTTGCGTTCGTCCGGAATATTTCGTAATACAACACCAACCCTTCGGGCCCCGCCCCCTGCCAGACCTCTGCTCCAATCACGTCGTCTGTCTGACGTTCACAGAAATAAGGACTTGTATCGATGTAAACAACCACTTCTGTACAAAAAAACAAACAGAAACAACCCCAAGCTCCAGATAGAAAACAACAGAACAATCCAACTGAAGAAATTTAACTGTACAATTCATAAAGTCATAAATTCGTCATCATCATCTCTCTCGCTGTCATCACTGTACACGTCCTCGCACTTCTACAAATAAAAAACACCAAATCAAATATTTCTCCTTGAGTTAACGTCACTCTCTCTCTCTGCTCATACATAAAATAGAGTCTTCGTTAGTATTTGCCTATTTACAGGGTTGCAATATATACACATTTTTATTTTTTTCCTTGTTTTCTTACAGGCGACACAGCGGACGGCCTTGACCCAATAGGCCGCCCGCCTGCCGAAATTATGGATCCCAGCAGAATTACAGGGCTGTGATTGGCCCAAAGAGCTGGAAGGTTTGGTCAGTTTAGTTTAGGATTAATGTTGAGAATGGGTTTGTTTGGGCTCAGTTTAGAGACAGTTCAGGTTCAGGACTTCTGTTTCTGCCCAGAACTACGGTGGGATCCATAATAAAGCGCCAAACACCCAGGAAGTGGTCCTGAGAGAGCCACCGGCAGACTAGTGATGTCATCTTCGCTGGGTTTCACAATTTGTACCCGACTAAACCGCCACGATCGTCTCCGCCTCGACAAGACCTTTCATATCAAATCCAGAGTCCTGAAAACCCATTTTGATCTCAGACTAAGAGGAAATCTGAACCAGCACAGTTCACAGTATTTTTCAGATGAGTCCGATCAATGTGAAACACGGGAAACTACAACAGGTCTCTCTAGAACTTGTGTTTCTGGGACTGTGAGCTTGTTTTTCTCTGGAGCTCTAAGTAGTGGTTTTGGGATCTGAACTCGTGCTTATGGCCGTTTGAACTGAAGCTGTTGGGAGTTCAATTTCATGTTCATGGGAGTTCACCGGAGTTGAAACTCAGACTTGTGTTCTTCAGAGTTCAAAACCCGACCTCTGATCTTGAGACTTCAAACCAAGAACGGGAGTTCTTGGGAGGACAAACTGGAACTCGTGATCTTGAAGCATAAACAATAAACTTCGAGTTCAGACTCGAAGTTGTGTTCTCCGGGGTTTGAACTGGAGCTCGTGTTTTTTGGGACTTTGAGTTAGTCTTCACGGGAGATTGGACTCGTGCTTTTAGGGGTTCAAACTTGGACTCGTGCTTTTAGGGGTTTGAACTCGTGCTCTTGGCAGCCGGAACTTCTGCTGTTGGAAAATCCAACTTGAGTTCCAACTCCTAAGAATACAGGTTCAAACTTGGACCCATGGTCAGAGGACTTCAGGAGTTCAGTCTCTTATTATTGGGAGTTTGAACCTGAACTTGTGATGCTGACAGTTCAAGCTCAGCATCTTGAGAGTTCTGGAAAAGATTTGGTTTTTTTAAAAAAATCTGTTTTGAGAAAAAAAAGGTTTTAAGACTCCATATTAGATTTAAGGTTTCGTCAAAGTGGAGAAGTTTTGCAGGTTGTGTCCCGTCCAGAATCAAACAACTTCATTTCACACATCGTGTTGTTCAAAGTCTAAGTTGCTGTAAAAGATCTGTGATGAAAGTTTGGGATTTTTATTTTGCTCCTGTCCTGAGTTTTAATTCAAAATTAAACGAAGGAAAATGTGAGACTGCTCCTTTACAGCAGATCTAAATTACTGGAAAAACTTCCAGGTGAAAATCTTGGTTGTTGTTTTCACGTTGCTGCAGTGATGTAGAATTGTACTCTGGGCGCGGTCAGTACACTGTGATGTCACTGGTGGGTGTGGTTACAGGTTAAACAGACCACACTTTAAACCAGAGGAAATAAAGCCACGTTGCTACCAAAATAAAAGCTAGGCTGTAAAATAAATATAAATATTTAAACCAACTGAAACCTCGACCTACTAGACCTTGGTGTGAGGAGTTGGACCTGGTTCTGGACGGGATCAGCCTCGCTGAGCTTTCACGAACAGGATGTTATGGTACAGATGGAGAATGACAAAGTCTCACCGGCCACCAGAGCTGAGCACAGACAACTTTTTTCAAACCATCTACACCTTTTCAGATAAAATTTACAAACACATGAACCGTCGCGATGCACCGAAGAGTTTCAATCCAACCACTAAGAAAGCTATGGACCGGACATCTGACTGAAAGCTACCGGGAATATTTATCTTACTGGAAATTAATATAAACAGTCATTTCACTGTAAATTCTTAAACAAGAGTTGGATGTAGTGAAGGGGGCCTGACTTATCTTTTTGAATACAACGTCTGTTAATATAGAAAGTGCAGGACTTCCAGCAAAGGAATTACGATGACTGAGTATTTAATAAACATCTCAACTTTTATTATTATTATTACAACTTTTTGTCGCCAAGTTGTGACGTTATCTCAAAAAGTTTTATTATCTCGTCACAAATTTTTCTGACTTTATCTCAGAATACTATGACTTCACATAGCATGTGACTGTTTTTCTCATATTACGATTTCTCACAAAATTTAAACTCTCTCTCGAAATATTATGTTGTCTCATAATATTCCAACACAGTACCAGAATCTTCTTGTAAAATTCCCTTTTTTTCCCTCTAAACTACAACTTGATTTTAATTTTCTCAAACTGTTACATCTATTCTGGGTTTGCGAGCGGGGGGAAATATTCATGAACAGCTGGAAGGCTTTTACTGTGAAGCAGCTGTGGCAGAAAGTAAACAGTTTTCCAGTAAACCGAGCAATTTACACGACGTCTTGGAGCGAAACTCTTCGGAGCACTGCAAAAAATAAAAAATAATAAAATAAAAACCTCCATCGTAATTCATTTTGTCCTGAGCTGAGTCTTAAAGTCTTATTTTCTTAAACCGAGTCTACAATTTTGGAAGAGGAAATAAACTATTCGTCCTCTAACAAATTAAAACTTGGGTTGGAAAGTGCTCTGGGACCCTCGGACCCCACTACACATATGTGCCGTTTGCAGTCGTCGCGTTTTTCCGCCGGTGCTGCTTTTTAAAAGGCCTCGCACCCACCGCACACGTGCGACTGCACCCCTCCGGTTCCGAACGGGGCACCGCCACCGTTCGTATTCTCTTATGAAACGGGTCTCCGTCCACCAGGTGTGCATTAGAAAACACTGGATTTAACTTCAGGACTCAACGGATTCGGATGGAGGTTTTTGTTTTGTTTTTTCTTCAGTGTTCACGGCTCTCAAAACCAAACCGAAATAAAGTGTCAGTGTGGACCTGGTGGTGATCACAGCATAAAAACAACAACTCTGTAAATTTCTATTGTTATAGTAAATATGACTGAAGTGAGATCAGCTGTACAAACACAGAACCAATCAATCGCAACACAACTGGACTCAACTGAACTGAACTCTACTGAAAATCGAAGAATAAAGAGTAAATAAAACCTCTCTGTGTCTCTGAGCCCTGAGGTTTGGCAAAAGTGCTTCGTTGATGCGAGAAGTTGACCGTCGCTCCGTTATTGCCTCGGACCTCCACCCGCCGATCCGCCGAACCGACCAATGAGGGGGGGCAGCTCCGTGGGGGCCGATCGGTCGTTCAGATGCGACAGCAGTTCCATCCCAAACGCTGAGAAAATAAAGTTTCCCTGTCGACTCCTTCGTATGTTTGTATCGATCTGTCTGGGACGACGTCCTCCCGTAAACTCAGCTGATCGGCTGTCATGTGATTATCAGTTCCGTCAGCTTTGGATCGTTTTCACTTTCCTACAGGACTACGTCTGTGTTTTTTGCATGTTTTCGCCCATTTTCTCCGACTCTCTCTCACACACACACACACACACACACACACACACACATTCAGATTTTAGACAGTGTCTTTCCATCTTCCAGTCAACCAGTTGTTCCAGTTATTTTTATCACATTTCAAAAAACTCAACTTGCATAGACGTTTTTCTGTGTCAGTGTAGGCTGATGACAAGTTTTTTAACGTTTCTATTATGGCCAATTTTTACAGTAAACAGCTCATGTCAGGATTTTTCCCTCAAAGTTACAGTTTTATATCAAATTACGACTTTTTCTCGTAAAATTAAAACCGTTTTCCCAGCAATATGACTTCTTCCTCATAAAATTAGCAGCTTTATCTCGAAATAATAAAAACCTTTCTTAAAATGACTCCATTCTCATAACATTAGGACTTTTCTTTAAATGTGTTCTCACTACCTTGGGGTTTCTGAGCAGAGAGAAGTGATTACGAACAGCTGGAAGTCTTTTTTGATAAGTCTCTCATTAGATAATATCAGTCTGGCTGCAAGTTTACAACTATGCAAGTTGATTTTTCTAGAAATGAACTGACATCGAGGGACGTCTGGAAGGAACTAACCCACACTCAAAAATGTAAACCACTTCATTCGCAGCGATGCTTTGCATACACGATTTGTAGTAAACGGGTCAAAACATACGAAAACAGCGGGATGCTCCTTTAAAGTGAATCCAACGTGAATTCTGAACATAAAACACCGTGAGAGACGTTTGATGATAACGTTCATCATCAAAGTCCTGAAACAAAAAGAAGAAAAGACTGGAGAGTTTGTTAACGTCTCCAGACTGAAACTGAGACTACGTTGGGTAGAAAACCAGCATCTACACACTCTCATCCAGTGAGCAAAGTCCAACGTCCTCACCGTCCTCCGTCTACAAGACCTATCAGGTGATCCGAGTCCGTAAACGCACCGTCACGACGTCCCACAGTGTCCGTAAGTGCATCACAGATACTGCCAGTGAACACACCATCGCTGTAGCTGACTAACTCCTGCAGGATTCTGGAGCGTTCTGACAAAGAAACAAGTTCCTGATTACTCCGTGTGAAATATGGCAGCTGATACAAACCACTAATCAGAGGTCAGAGGTCAGAGGTCAGCCTAACAGCCCTTACCACCGATGTAAACCATGGACACAATCAAGTTCAGTTACAGATCCACAACGTGGTCCTCTGTGTCCTTTATTCGATGTAAAAGAGTTCAGTATTTTGATGGAAAAATATATTCAGTCATGAAATCCAGATGACAGATTTCTGAGTGCAGGAGTCCGAGGCGTAAACTCGTATTCGGACGTTACAGGTTAAAAAGCGCTGTCGTCAAAATTCAACCGGTTCCAACTGCACGAAAACTGGTTTGGTGACATGACTTATTTCATTCCTGTTTGTTCCTGCAGTGATTTAGTGTTGCACAGTCATAGTCCTGGGTCCACATGTTCTTCTAGAAAAGATCCTGGGGAACAAAAACACTGCTGCACAGTGCTCGTCTTTGAGTGTGACGAATTCGTCGGTAAAAGAATCGCCCATCTGGCGGCATCTTTACATCCTCGGGTTGGAACATTTCTCGCCGTCTGCGTGTTATTGTTCCGAGATGTTAACACGGCCGTTTCTGTTCATCCATATGCGGCTTTTGGGTCTAATTTTAACGCGTCCAGTTCAGTTCCAGTGTTTAGTTACAACCCTGCAGCCCGACAGGACCGGGTCGACCGGTCAGCCTGGCTGCCGCACGATGCGTCGTTGAGATTTGGGCATCTGCAACCTTTTGTTGCTCATAACACCCTCCTTTGCGTAGAGAAACAGAGATGCTTTCTCGCAGAAGTACTGTATTGGCCCAAATATAAGACAGCGACATCTTTTTCAACACCTGCTTTTGGAAAAAGGGACTTTTTGAAGATACGAAACCCTTTTAGACTAAACCTTTTGGGTAAAGTTTCGTCAAGACATTCGTCCAAGGAGAAAGTCCTCGTCCATGAAATAATACCATGAACGCAGAACATAAATCCCACATTTGTGCAGCTTGTCTATCAACGTCATTCTCAGTCTCTGCTGTGAGGACTGTTGGATAGGTCTGGACGACTTCCTCTGGCTGTCGTCGTTTTTCAGACGGCCTTTTTTGGTCTGCCGGAGCTCCCTGTCATGACAGCCGTTCACAGCAGTTATTCTTGACTGTCTGACAGATGATTTGAAGTCAGCTGTCTTTGCTCTATGAGCCCAATGAGGCGGAAGCTCAGGCTGAGGCTTTTTTTGCCGTCTATTTTCAAAGGAATGAATGGGCCGCCATCTTTGAACGCGTTCTCTGAAATACATCCACTTTTTCCGTTTGTGAGGAATTGATTTCCTCCAAAACACGTTACACGAGTCGTCGGTAACGCCTCCTGAACGGAGCTTCATAAACAGCTTCAGTGTCGACTGAATCTAAAAGACTCCATAAACGGACTCGAAGAAGCCTGAAGGCTACAAACGACCCATTGGGACTGGATCTAACCATTATTTTTGTTGATGATTAATCTGCTTATTACTTTTTCAATCAGTCGATTAATTGCTCGGTCTATAAAACATCAGAAAACTGTGAAAAATGCCACACAATCACAATTTCCTGAAGACCAAGGTAAAGTCATCAAATGCTTTGTTTTCTCTGACAGTCCCAGACCAAAGATATTCAGTTCATTATACCACTAAGACACAAAAAAGTGAATTTTCACGTTCGAGCAGCTGAAACCAGTGAATTTTTGCCATTTTTCTGTCTGAGAAATGACTTGGTTGATTATCAAAATAAATGCAAATATATTTTCTGTCGATCGACTAATCGATTAATCGAACAATTGTTGCAGCTCTACAACCCACAATGCAACACTCTCTGTAAGAGCCCTTGTTACAGCGGGACTCTCCATTCAAAAAAAATATCTGTTAGGTGTATATGAAACTGTCACGTCCTCACATATGATACAACACCCACTTTCTAAACTTAATGTCCAGGGAAAAAAAAGGTCTTATTTTGGGGCCAATACGGTTTCATTTTACTTTTACCCATTTGCCTTTGGATGGAAGCATAAACAACAGGGGAGGGTTCAAAGGTCAACAGGTGACAGTCGAGTGGTCAGATTGTCTCTAGTCTGATTGGTCAGCCGCCACGGGAAAAGGGAAAAGAGGGCGGGAAAGTGCATAAAAGTGACGAAAACGGATGCAACTGTGGGGCGAAAGAAGAGTCCGGCGTTCTTGTTTCTTCTTCTTCACCGCCGTCCTCGGTTACTTCACTGACACGCTACAGCGCTGAGATTTCAGAGCAGCAAAGTGTCTCACACCTGCTGCGGATGAAACCTCACTGAGGACCTTTTTTTTGACGCGCTCGGGATGTCATGAGTGGATCGAGGAGGTAATAACTGAACGTCAGGTGTAACCGCAACCTCCGACTGGATCAGGAACTTAAAAACGTCCGGACGAGTTTTGGGTCCAGCTTGAGGAACTTCCTCCACGTGTCTGTTTTAGTTTTAGTGGTTTTCAGGGCTGTTGGCAGTGTTTGGACTGGACAGCTGCTGACGGAGGGATGAGGGAGGAAGAGGAGGGGGAGGAGGAAGAAGCCGTGACGGGAGGAGAGAGAGAGTAACTGAAAGGAAATCAAAACTAAACACACAGTCAAAAGCCCTGGAATTTTTTCTTCTCCATCAAAAAGAACATCTTGTGGTTATTCGTTTTTTTGATGCAGGTCGACGAGGATGAAGAGGAGGAGACGATTCTGGGTTTCCAGGTCCAGTGTGAGACTCCTTCCCTCGCATTTTTACCCCCCTCTTTCTACCTGAAACCTCCTTTTAGCCATTTTTGCTTCTTTGCTTTACAGACTTCATAACGAAAAGCATCTGCACATCTTCCTCCTCCTGCTCTTCCTCTTCATCCCAGCCTCTTTCTGTCTCTGTCTTTTCCCCCCCGTCCATCTCTTTATGTGTCTCTGGGCTCCAGTTTGCACGACATGTCGAACAGCAGGTTCTGGTTGTCGATCACCTGTAACTGGCGGACGTAGGCCTTCGTCTGCAGGTGGGAGGGGGATGTCTCCGTATCCATGGCTACCAGAAAACAAGACAAACAAGCAAACAAAAAACACTGATGTTAGGGATATTTAATATAATGAGGCTGTTTCGAACAGCCACCAGCAAAAGTCAGCCACCTGCAATGACAAATGTTAATAATCAGTTTGGAAATGGACTTTGGTGCAGACGTCCTGCAGCTTTTCTAGAAGATCAGTGGTCAAACGGTCTGTTGGAGACGTCTCCCTGATGAATTAGAGAGATAAAGAGACAAAGGAGAATTTTCCACAACACGGCAACATAAACCTTCCTTCTTAATGTCTTTTGACTGATCTATTAACCATTAATCAACCCACTAACTACAGCTTACAAACCTTTTATAAATGGGCCTTTATCCGAAAGAGGTGCTGATCATTTAATGGGTGATGGGCCAACAATTAGCATATAATTATCTAACTCCATTATTCTGTGGGGTTACAAATTGCTTTGGAAAAAAGAAAATTCAGGGCGGGAGCATCCTGGATGTGGGAGCCCCCTGGATGTGGGAGCCCCCTGGATGTGGGAGGCCCCTGGATGTGGGAGCCCCCTGGATGTGGGAGGCCCCTGGCCAGGTTCTGAATGCAAAGCTTGACAGATGAAGCAGCAGAAAGTAAAGTGGAACAGGACACGTCTTTGAGTTCTAAGTAGATTGTTTAAAAAACGGAGACACTGAACTCAACACTTGGTACAATAATATGAAGCCTGTAAAACACGTAGAGAGTGAGGTCAAAGGTCACAGAGCAGCAGCAGCAGCAGCAGCAGCAGCGTGTCGACACAGGAACAGGTAAACCATTACATAATGTTATAATGTTCAGCCCGAGGCCTGAACTGTACTGACGGCAGGGAGGAGACATCCGTTCATCCGATCGCTCACTCACTCAGACAGCGTCTCTGTGTGTGTGTGTGTGTGTGTGTGTGTGTGTGTGTGTGTGTGTGTGTGTGTGTGTGTTACCTAGCTGACTGCTCCTGTAGCGTCTGATGATCCTCACCATCTCTGCCACTTTATGCTGCAGAAGAAGCAGGGAAGAAAAAGAGGAGCGGGGCGAAGATGAAGTTTGAAAGGAGGAGAAAGTGAGGGCACAAAAGAGGAAGAGATGAGCTTTTCCTTTCCTGTTCCAGTCGGGTGCTTGTTTCGTATCTGGCCAACAAACCCGGTCTGGCTTTGCCCCCTTTACAAACTCACGCCGTGCAGACGAGCTCTGTCGGAGCAGATTCGTTCTTGAGCGGATTTCATTTGAGACAGCGTTGGAGCGATTCAGGGAAACGTGTCCCATTCACCAGTTTTCTCACGCTTTTGATTTTTCTCTTTGGTACGAGTGGAAGTCGGAGCCGTCATATGAGTCAATCTACCGACAGCCTGTAAGAATGTGACGCAATCAGCCTCTGTCTGAGTGAGTTGAAACTTGTAACAAAATAGACTAAATTACAACTTAGAGGTTAGAGTTTCACGTTCATCTGCTGCAGCGGGAGACTTTCCTAGATCTCATCTTGACACCTGGGCGTACCTGCAGGATTTATGACATCACTACCAGTCTGGAGCCAGTCAGGGTCCAGTAGGAAACGTACACAGTGTGATGTGGACACCTGAGGTTTTCAGGCCACAAACACCAAGGACGAGACATCTGGTGTTTGAAATGAACGGTATTCACATATTCGGAGGTCTGGGACTTTTACATGAGGGAGAAGGACGAGTTGCACTTTTAAGAATTTTGAACGAGTTAATTGAACTTTTTTGTGGGAAATCAGACACAAATTTTATGTAAAAACTCTGCAAACGGGATCTTCTTAATGTCCAGCAGCCAAAATCCATTGTGTGTGGAATAACACTAGCAAAAATGAATTTACAAGCAGCAGAACGTTAGAATTCTTGCTCCGTGTTCTGAAAGACGCTTCTGAACATCAGTCAGAAAAAAGGCAGCAAAAGACAAAACTCTCCGTAGTAAAGAAACAAAAAGTATCAGGTGTCTGTGGAGCAAACCTTAAAGAGTTTTAACGTTAAATGCATTTCTCTTTTTCTTCTTTTTGACTACAATTAATTTGGAAACCCCAGGACCAGATTCCATTCTAATAAATGATTTGTTAGATCGATACAAATGTGTAAACCCATGAAATATCCCCTTCTCAATGACGCTCGTTCCTCTTTTCCACTTTAGCAACGTTTGTGTGAATGAGAAACGGCGACAAATGGGGCCGAACAGGTAGATTTATGAAGCGGCGTCCTCGCCGGCAGGTGACGTTCATCAGACTTCACTCACCATCTTCTCAAAGTTGACGAGTTCGCCGTGAAACGTCTTACAGCTCTCGTGAAGGAAGGTCAGATCTGACGGAGGAAACAAATCAGCTCGTCAATGCATCGCGTCGTCAACACAAGATCCATCAACTGCTCATTTAAAACTAATAAAGGCTGCAAACTTGACCGGACTCCGGAAGATCTGCTGATTTCTTCCGTTCTATATTTACGTTTTCCAAATCTCTAGGTTCTTTTTTTCCCAGACTGATTCATCTGTACTCGTCAGTTTGGACGTTTGTCCTCAACTAGCCTACAAATTGAAAAGAAAAAGAAAAAGAAAACCAGGCTGATATTGTTACACACGCGTCAACATTGATAGCATCTGCTCTTTAGTTTAGGTAGAGGGAGAAAAAGGATTTTAACCCTCTACTGAAGTAAAAGGACCAGTACAACCCTATAAAAACAGTCCATTACACAGTAAAAGTCCTGCATTCTGCAAGTTTTACTTCAAGAATCAAGAGTGAAAGAAGTAAATCTGCAGAGTCATGTTATGTAATATTACTGGTTCAGTGTGTGAGCAGTACGTTCATGTTGTAGTTGCTCGATGTGCAGCCTGTCGTAACTGGCTCGTGTACCGATGGGTTGTTTTATTTTGAAACATCTGTAGCTCCAGCAGCCGTTATCGTCCGCGTGACTCCGCAGCGGTGACGCATTCATGCGCACGGCGTTTCTGCGCGTTTGGGCAAGAAAAACACGCATTTTGGCTTCACGAAAGTCTTTGAAGATAAACGAACTGTGATAACCTGAGATACAGCGAAGCGCAGATGTTTGTTTGTGCTTGCACAGATGTGCTCGAACCATTTTCAGACGAAGGGGCCACTTTGGAGTCAGCTGGGTTTTAATGGGGGGCTACAATTTCAGCCGGGCGCAGTGTAGAGGGCTCAAGTTGCAGCGGTGACGTTTGAGCCGCGGTGCTCACGGTTCGCTCAAACGCCGCGAGGACCTCAGACTCGGACTCGTGGGAACGTAGTGAACACGGCTCTCAAACGCTCGCCTCAGTTACTGACACTGAGATGCTCTAATTTTACCACTGGGGGGCAGAAATTCAAATCTTCTAATTCTGCACAGAACAGTTTTTCCTCCCCCTTTCTGACTCTGTCCCTTTTTAAGAACTTGATTCACTTCCATCCCTCCCTCCTTCTCCAGCTGTGTTACCATGGAGACAGAGAGCTTAAGGCTGCACACACACACACACACACGTCTCTCTTTTGCTTTTTCTCATTCAGTTTCAAAAGACTTTAAATGAGATTACTGTACACACTGTACGCCTCTTACCCTGTGTGTGTGTGTGTGTGTGTGTGTGTGTGTGTGTGTGTGTGTGTGTGTGTGTGTGTGAGAGAGAGAGAGAGTGTGTGTGTGTGTGCGCGTGCACACGCGTGCACACCTGCTGGTTTAAAACTGGAGCGAAGAGGAAAATAAAATCAATGATGAAGAGGAGAGTCTTTGAAGTGACTGAACCTGTGTGTGTGTGTGTGTGTGTGTGTGTGTGTGTGTGTGTGTGTGTGTGTGTGTGTGTGTGTGTGTGTGTGTGTGTGTGTGTGTGTGTGTGTGTGTGTGTGTGTGTGTGTGTGTGGCAGGTTAACAGCAACATGGAGCTGGTTAGCCAGAAGTGTTAATTAACGAGGAGGAGCTAACTTGTCTGCTGCAGCTTCACATCTGCTCAACAGCTGGAGGCAAACAGAGTCTCAGTGGATCAGTAACTGAAGGTTTCTAAATGATCCAGAGATGAACTAATGAACCAGAATCCTCTCAAACCACTTCTAAGTCTGGATGAGGTGGTTTAGTCCCCCGGTCTGGTTCAGGAGACTGTCAGGGACAGTTCTGACAACAAGACGAGGGTCACCTGACTGTCGGAGGCAGCCACTAACATCTGTAGCCTCCCTAACTCCACTCAACTGTCCCTGAATGTTGGACATCGGCTGAAGTCCTCGAGGGGTTTGGATGATTTGGTAAAATTAAGCTCAAATTTTCACCTAGAGCCCAACTAGAGTCGAAACTCGCACACGCGCGATGCACGTATTGTTAGATTCAGTGCGACTTCCCACGGGAACACGGGCCTTTATTAAAACGGGGCTTTTCCTCCGACGCACTTGGAAAAACCTCCAAAACACGCTGTCAGGAGCTGTCAAGAGCTTGGCGAGCCAACAGGTGGCGATAAAACCCGGACCGGGAGAAAGTTGTTACCGGCTCCGGTAGGACGACAATGACGTCGCAAGCCGAAGTCGGTCTCGTCACTTTGGGCCACAAATGTCGCGACGGCGTTTGGATGGACTGTGATGAAAAGCGCTTCAGACGTTCGTGCTCCCCAGAGGATGAACTGGAATAACGGTGATGATCCTCTGACCTTTCATCTAGCGCCACCATCAGGTCAAAGTTTTCATTTGTCTAAAACTCTGGTTTGCGATGACTCTGCTTTTAAATACACACGTGTCAAGATGATGTCAAAAATGTGTGTGTGTGTGTGTGTGATATGTTTGTTAGTGTTGTCTGTGCATGATCAATAATCATCTAACCCGGTCAGTACTACTATGTGATACTCCTGCAGTTTACACAGTTGACAGAGTGTGTGTGTGTGTGTGTGTGTGTGTGTGTGTGTGTACCTTTAAGCAGCAGCGGTGTGAAGGGGATCAGTGGAGGTCTCAGGTTAGTGATCAGGTCTCTGTAGGACTTATGGTTCCGGGAGGGGTCCTGTATGATTAGAAAATCCCAAACCGATCAGAAGGATCAATTTTGTTACAGACAAACCTCAGACCTGATGACGGGGCGTGACGCTGGGGTTTGCTGACACGGTTTTGATCAATTTCCCGATCGATCACGTCCCAGACGGAGGAGATGATTTTCGAGACCATCTTTTCCGCTCGGGGTTTACAACAAGCAGAGATCATAGTCTACCGCACTGACTGACGGTGACTGGGCCTTATAACGGAACATCAGCCTATTTCCGTAGTTATGAGGCCTGTATCTTGGCCTGTAGCAGGAGGAGTTTTACTTTTCTGTTTTAATTATCACTTATAGTGTTCATAGTTCATCACGAGCCAAAAAAGCACCGAGATGAAAGTGTGGACAAGGGAACATGTTGAAAACACCGACCACATTTAAAAAGGTCTGCACAATAATTCCCCCACAGACCGGCTTCATGATTCTGGTTCCGCATCCCAGCGAAGCCAGATAAGCCACAGAGCCAGACCGGGTCGGACGCAGTCAAAGCTTCGTGGCACAACGTGAACCGAGAAAACAGGTCTTTCACTCACCGCGATGCTCTCAAACTGCTGAAACTGCTTCCTGAACTTCCCCGGGAGTCCCTGAACACACAAACAGAGACAGAGAGCAGAGGTCACCGCACCCACACGAGAGAGAGTTAATGAAAAAGTCCATCACTCATCTGAGCTCCAGTTATTATTCTGCCCCGACAGAATTGGAGCTTCACAAGCAGCAGCGAGAACCCGGTGAACTCACTCTGGCTCTGAGGCTGTTCTCAGGTGAGTTTCAGGTGAGTGATTAATTAATAACTTAGAAAACAATCAGCAAACTCACTCATTACAAAGATGAGTCTTAGTTACAGCCATTGATTGGAAAAAAAATTTGACTAAATTTCTGTGTTTTTTCCTTTTCCTGCCAAACTTTGGATCCCACAATGTGTGTGTTTTTAAAAGTCGCCTCACAGACAGAAGGTTCCGGGTTTGACCCCGGGTTCGGCCGGGGCCTGTCTGTCTGCAGTCCACCTGGCTGGCCACTCTAGGTCGCCCGCAGGTGTGAATGTGAGCGCGACTGGTGGCGACCTGTCCGGGGTGCACCCCGCCTCTTGCCCAACGGACAGACGGATGCTTTGTTGCCTTGGCTTTGTTCTCTTTGCATAAGTGAGCTGAAGAATGACAATAATTGGAATGACTCCGTGGTCCTTCCTCTAGCACCACCCTCGGGACAAACTTTTCCTTTTCAGATCCGCTACTGGTTCTGAATCGTCAGGCTGTAGTGGAGCAGTAGCGCGTTTTTTATCGGTTATCTGAAGGCGCCGAAGGGGTTTTGAGCGGAGCGGTGTCGGGTGAGTGTCGTACCTCCCAGGTGAGTCGTAGTCTGCTGACAGCGGGGTTGTCCAGACCCAGAACCACAGCGAGGAACGACAGCAGGTCCTGCTGCTGCTTACAGCTGAAACACACACACAAAACGGAACCCGTTCAGACAGGGAATCTGGGACATTTCTGGCTTCATCTCTCTGCTACAGTAAAGTGTCTTTGTCCTTCCTCGTTTCCTGCTCGGTGACATGAGCGACGGTAACAGTGATGTCGCTGCTGATGACATGAAAGCAGTGTCACCTGTTGTCTCACCGGCTGCGTCACTGGTAGGTTTTGAAACTCGGTGTGAGTTGAAAACTTAGTGACGATCATGACCTCCTCCGACAGTGAATCCTCTAACACATCTTTCCATCAGGTTTCTCCTTCAGAGAAATCTTCTGCCTAATTTCACACGTCTACCAAATTCAGAAACTGTCAAAGCAAAGATCAGAAGTTGGCAATGACTCAACAGAAAACAGTTATGTCATTGGATAATCAGTATAACTCCTAGTGCTTAACAAACGTCCCGCAACCGTGTGCGACTACCCAGGATCTTCTTTTTGTGCTCATTTCATCAAAAACATCAGACGAGAGACAAGAGCCTGACCAGGGTTTACGATCTGGACTCACAGAGCTGCGATCTTGATGAACTTGCGGAGCAGCTGGACCCTCTTCGGCAGCGACTGGCACTGCAGGATCTCAGTGGCGACCCAGTGCTGCACCTCGCTGCAGCGCTGCAGCACCAGCTCCAGGTTCAGGGGGCGCCAGCGCGACTGCTCTCCGTGGAACACGTAACACACGAACTCCACCTGCAGGAGACACCGACGAAGGAGAAGACAAGGCGCGGTCAGCTCTGAATTGGTCGGTTTTTGAGCGGCAGCGCCAAGTTACTGAAATGTTTAGCAGAGCGCTGAGATTTTGATTTGATTGAGAAAATGCGTCAATGAAAACGCAGACACTATTTAATTACTTTCAGTCCACTTTGCCGCCTGCTTGATCGCCGTCGAGCTACCGACGATAAAACTCAAAACTTCCTTCACTGAAGTTTCAAGTCAGAGTGAAATTTAATTTCTACCGCTTTTTTTTTTTTTTTTTAATAAAGAAATATAAAGTATGATGACGCTGCAGCAAAAAAGGTTGTGAACATATTTGCTGAAAAGGTACCTAAGCTTTGAGGCTTATGGCGAGCGTTTCCCATGGCAACGGATGCCATGCAACCAAGAACTGGCAATGCTACACATAGCATTAGCTACAAACCCTGTAATCAGGCCTCTTACAACATTAAACATGTCGGAGGAGCCGTCACGTTGTTCTGTATTTATATTGTATTGAAGAAAAAGACAGTATAGGCCGGTTCGTGTTTCCGCTTGTCGTCGGACGGCCGCGCTTCTTCTCGTACTACAGTCGGGAATCTGCGTTCGCGGCCACGTTCTGGACGCCACAGAGCCCCCGTCAATCTAGAGGAAGAGCTCCTGAGTTTCTTGTATTTGGCTGAACAACACGAAAAGGTCAAAAGAGAGAAAACGGTCTGTGCAACCGAGAATGGAAACAGTTCATACATACGGTGCGCGACACAGGCGTTCAGTTTACTCGCCTGGCGCGTGCGCGGTTGGTACGCGGGCAGATGACGAAATTCACGTCATGCCGAAATGGAAACCGTGACTTGGCGAGTGATCAGCTTGGGTGCGGCTGTTTGTAGGGAGTCGTTATGAAAGAACAACCTACCGAGCTTTTCAGGGTTTTCAGGTTTTTCTAAAGTAAGTGTAGTTTTGTGTTTAGCACTTCAGCACTTTGAAGGACAAGAAGAAAGATCCAGATTTTGACAAACGTTGACAGAAACCATCTGGCTGACCTCGTGGACACAGCTGAAGAGCTCCCAGTCAAACACCACCAGCTGATTGGCCACTTCCTCCGCCGACATGTCGTGGAGCTTGCTGTCGCCTGGTGTCCAGTGGATCTCCTCAGGAAGAGGAAGCTGAGGGCAATAACATCATCAGATTATAACACACACACACACACACACACACACACACACACACAGTCTGTTTCTGCCAAACAGTTGAAATACGTTAATGACAACACAAAGAGAAACCAGGCTGCAGACCGGTCCAGTCTGTGAAAAACCCTCCAGGCCTCCAGGGGGCGATGCAGTGCCTTTCAACATCACTTCAGTTACTTCAGTTACTTGTTTTAATATCAGTACATTATAAAACAAATAGAATCCTTCATGCAAAAGGAGAAACTAATCACAGTATCATTTTTGGTTGACATCAGATAACAAACCAGAATCAATGACTATCTTTTTGTTTGTTTATATTTTTGGCCGCATCTGCTCTATAGTCAATCAATCAACGGCACAACCAGCAAACCAATCGATCGTTCAGCTCCTCACCAGCGAGTCCAGTTCAGAGGCTTCACAGGCGAACAGGTGGGTGTTGACTCCCAGTGTGGTGAACACGGCTTCATCGCTGGGACGAAACACTGCTTTCTCTGAACACACGGTACAGATTCACTGATAACTTATCAATCTCATGGGACCATGTGAGAACCAGAACAACGATATGCAGTTCAATAACTAGTTCTTTTAAGGATTTCGTGACTTTCGTTTTTCTTTTTAGCACAAAGACCAAAAGCAGCGGGAAACTGCGATGTCTGAACAATTTGAGGAAAATATCTGTTTGTGATGTTTCTGTCGAGCATTGCGACGATTTAAATTGTAATTATTTTTTAATTCAGAAATAAAACTCCAGGTCTGTATGTGTGGTCTGCACAGTTTTAAACCAGATACGTTTGTTGAAACTTATATTCAATATAAAAACAGACCAAGGGAACGTGACCACAAAGAGTCAAAGAAATCAACGCAATGCTTTTACGGTTTTGTGTCTGCGTGCGTCTCCTGACCTCCGGCTGATGTGACGGCCACCAGTACGAGGTTTCCTGGCTGAACCGGTTGGTCCTCGCTGTACTGGAGTTTCTCCCGGACCAGAGCCAGAATCTCTCCGACCCGACAGGACAGGCGACTCCTGATGGTGACGTAGGAATGGTCCGGAGTGTAGACCCTGCAGAAGACTGGAGACGCAGAGACAGACGAACAGAATGTTCGCAGATTAGACAGTGTCGTACGGCTTTTGTATGTCTGTTTGTGCAGATGTGTGCAGATGTGTGTATTTGTGTGTTTGGGTATCTGTGTGTGTCGTACTCTCGTCTGAGCCCCTGAAGGCCTCTCTGGGCTGCAGACAGGCGTCGATACGTCTGAAGTGTCTGAACAGAGGACGAACCTGCTTCTTCCTGCTCTCCTTCTCCTCATCAGAGCTGAAAACACACACACACACACACACACACACACACACACACACACACACACACACACACACACAGAGTCAAAACAGACGATCCGGTTGCTTGACTCCATGCAATGAAAACTCAAATTAAATTAGGAAATGAATTATTATTAATATTATTATTATTATCAGCAATAGTAGTATCAGTATTAGATACTTCAAGTATAGTCACTAATGATTCCCTGGGGAGACAACTATTAATATTAATAATAATAATAATACGTTATTATAAAGCTGTTAAACGTGGATTCACAGATATGGAAAGTTTCAACATAAAGAGTCAGAAATGATAATTATACATCATATAGCCATGAATACATCATGAGAAATATATGATATATACATAAATACAGTGAGTGTTTAATAGAAACGTGAATCAATGATAAAACGTGACAAATGTTTGCTAAATACACGGTGTAGTTAATTCTGTTGTGTAACTGAACGGCAGTCTGTTGGTCGTCACACCGACATGGCGTTGCCGTGGTAACAGGTTTGCCTTTTCTCTCTCTCGCTCCTTTTTTTTCTGAGAACCAGACGTTGACCCGGTTTTTTTGTAATAACCTGAAATCTTATCACCACTTTTCCTCAGACTCGTGTTCGGAAACGAGTTCAAGTTCCAGGTGAAAGTATCGATCACCGTCCCACCATTGAGCTAACGAGCGCTACCGGAGCCGAGGAACGCTCAGCGTGGGGAGTGTGTCACTCATCGTGTGTGTGTTTGTCTCACGGGCAGTGTAAGATCTCGGTCCATCTCTGCAGTTTGAGGACGTCCTCCACCAGCTCCGGACAGCGACTCAGCTCCTGAACCGCACACATGTACAGCTCCTACACACACACACACACACACACACACACACACAAAATTACCTGCGGCCTGATGCCAAAAACAACAGTGTAAGTGTTATCATCTGTGTGTGTGTGTGTGTGCTGTTATTATGATTATTATAGTGCATGTGTGTGTGTGTGTGTGACAGAGCTGAGCAGACTGTTTTTCTTTCTCTTTCTGGCTGGGTTCTGTCGTCGGTAGTAACCAGTGTGTGGAGGGGGTTCATCAGGTCACCGTTTATCATCGGGAACTCGGTGGTGACTCAAACTAAAACGTCTGGTACATGTGGACATCTTTATGAGAGGGATTGATTTTTTTTGTGTGTGTGTGAGACACACCTCAGGATTGTTGAGCTCGGATTTTTTTGTCTGTTCCGGTCGGGGTCAGGTGATGTTCCACACACAGTTTTCTGCTTTAAATCTGTACTGTAGATGTTTAAAAACGGATTTCTTTGTGTAAAACTTTTGCACACAAATTTTGTTAGATGTTGTAAAATATTTTCTTCACATTCAAACTATTACGGGGGATGATATAATGGGAAAGAAATAAATATCATGACAAGTTTGCCATGAGAGGAATAAAAACAAAAACACGTTTTACAGGCAGCGTCGTCAACTTGGCGCCTTTGTCTCTAGATTTACCGACTTTTCAGACCCTTTAGCGACGTTTTTCCCCAAAGTACCAAGAGACAAATCTGGGGACGGTTTGGACAAAGCTCAGTTTCTCCACAGTGATCCTATGTGATCGTTATATGTTGTGTATTTTGCATATGTCTTATATTTTGTGTTTGTTATTTTGTAATTGTGTGTTGTATTTTGTGTATGTGTGTGTTGTATGCGTGTTTTAAGTATGTTGTGTTATTTGTGTGTTGTATCATGCTCTGTGTGTGTTTGTGTGTGTTACCTTGGGGAAGCTGTTGCTGCGTTCTCCCTCCTCCTGCAGCAGCTCTCTGTAGGTGTCCAGGTACCTGAACGCCACGTTCAGCACCGCCTGCTTCCTCTCTGCTCCGTCCAACCCTCCCTCTGTTTCTCCCTCCGTCCCTCCTTCCCTCCCTCCTCCTCTTCCTCCCCTCTCTCTCCTCTCACCATGCGCCTCCCCCCCCTTGCCTCCCCTCTCCCCCTCCTTTCCCTCCGTCTCCAGAGTGAATCTGAGAAAGTTTGAGTTAAGGAGGACAGATACTTGTTTTTGTTTCTCTGACGACACGAGGACATTACGTAGAATTAAAATTCAATTCACAGAGCAGGAACCCTCAAGCAGGTTCAACCGACAAGAAACCAAAGACCAAGTCTGTGCTGAATTCCTATGGCTCATCAATAACGCTGACTATTCATACACAGATTCACTCAACCAGCCTGAAAACGACGAAACAAGTTCTCCCACCGAGTGCAGCAGATGGAGCTGTAACAGTGAAACGCGAGCAGGTTTTACAGCTCAGCGTGTTTTGAATCCAGGTTGCGTTGAAATTCCTGCTGCGCTTTTGTCACTTGGCATGAGCTCGGTGGAGGTTTTCCAAATGTTCCACCTGTACTAGTCCAACACAGGCAGCCTAGCTCAGTGCAAACTTTAAAAAGTTCACCGGTGAACATGATGGCTCTCATGTTCTGATGAAACGGTCTCGAGCAGGAACACCACGGGTTTCCTGGGCTACGTCGTCCTCCGTGTGATTTAGCTCCTCGTCTGGTTGCTCCAGCCAAGCAGCGAGTTTTCTCCGAGCTCCTTAGAAGACAAAAACGAGCAAATCTTTCCTCGCCCACAGCCTCACACGCGTAAACCACCTGGGGTTCGGAGGCTCGCGCCGTTTGCCCTGATGTGCACGAGCGCTTTATTAGGACCACCTGTACAGCTGCTTATTCATGCAGTTATCCAATCAGCCAATCGTGGCAGCAGTGCAGTGCAATACATCCTGCAGATGCAGGTCAGGAGCTTCCGTTAATACCAACCAATCAAGGTCTGAATGCCACAGCCTGTCTGAGTGTTGTCGCTGACCATGTGCTTCGCTTCATGGCCACGGTTCACCATCTTCTAACGGCTACTTCCTGCAGGATAATGCTCCATGTCACAAAGCAGATGTCGTCTCAAACTGGTTTCATGAACATGACAGTGAGTTCAGTGGACTCCAGTGGCCTCCCCAGGCACCAGACCTGGATCCAGTAGGACGCCTTTGGGGCGTGGTAGAACAGGGGACTAGCAGCTTGAATGTGCAGCTGACAAATCAGCAGAAATGATGTGATGCAGTCACGTCAACATGGACCAGAACCTCAGAGGAAAGTCTCCAACATCTTGTGAAATCCAGACCACGAAGACCTGAGGCTGTTTTCAGAGCGAAGGGAGGAACCACCCAGTGTTAGTTGGGTGTTCCTAATAAAGCGCTCAGTGAGAATGAGAATAAGAGCCAAGTTGAAAAATAGTGGAATTTTCTTTTCATAAATTCATCTGTAATCAGCCTGATTTTAATGTTTCAGCCTCTGAGAGCAGCAGGTCTGATGAGAAACTGTAACTACAGAGTCAGAGACGCCACCATGATGACCCACATATCACTGCACACACACACTCCCCCACAGCTGGCTTAGTCTCTGCACACGCACCATTTTTTATTTCTCTCTGACTCCCTGATGAGCGCAGTACCTGCAGCAGCCCGATGAGGGCGCCCGGCTTAAAGATCCAACTGTTTCCGATCATTTCTCGGACTCCGCTGGGAGGAAGCTTTCCGGGCGACGATCAGTGGAAGTCCCGGATGTTTTACAGTTACGGGTTTTTTGCTGATATGTCCACCTGTATTTTCACTCTACACCTACAACCACATTCGGTATAAATATACACTGATACTGCAAAACAAAACAAAATGCAACTATTTTGAGGATGGATCAATTGTTTAAGAAGTTTTTCATGTTCCAGGAGATGAGTCAGTTTTGAATTGTTCAGCCTTTTAAGGAAACTCTGGTGAGAAGCTTCACTGTGTTGAGTCTTTTCTTACATCTCGTAAACCAAACCATTTTATCGCTGTTTGTGTTACCTGATCACTCACTCACTCACACCTACACTTTCACTTGACTGTTGTTTTTTTAGTGCTGTTGCTTTCACTCGTGGAGCACCTTCTAACCTTGTTAAGAGGGTGCTATGTGAGTAAATGATCATGACTTGGATTTAAGGCCCGCACGTGTTTACGTTTTGGCGTTCTGCGCCGTTCAACAAACGCCACATTATCAGTTCCTGTTTTTAATGTAGCCGCAGATGTTAAAGATATGACGTTTCTCAGGCGAGTTCTGCAGCAAGGGGAGTCTTTTTTCTGTGACATAAAGCGGATTTATGGAAGTGTATTCACGACGGACGTCAGAGACAGTGATATCCGTGGCAAGTGTAGGTTGTGCTAATTCCAGCAGTGTACGTCGGATCTCTGTACGTCAGGATTCGACTCTTGGAGGACGGGGAACGACGCCCTCACCACTGCCTATGTCGCCTATGCCACAAACTGCCACTGGTGACGTGGTTAAAGGTCAAAATTTAAAACGTGAAAAATCTACGACAACATCTGTGACATTAAGGATTTCAGCAAAAAAAAAAACAAAAACAAAAGAAATATCTGTCCAATCGGCCACAGCGAGAAAACTCTGGGTAACACGTACGAGTCCCTGAAGGTTTTTCTTTCTCTTTCTTTAAAGGAAAGCAGACGAGGAGACCGGGAGACGATCTCGATGTGCACTTTGTTTTTTCTCTGAAAAGGAAAAACCAGAGGAGGAAGATGAAGACGAGTATTTCTCTCTCCCACTCTTCTCCCGCCTCCGTCCCTCTCTGCTCTACTTCCTCTCATCCCTCCTCCTCCTCCTCCTCCCTCCAGCTCTCTGCTCTTTACCTCCCTCTCTCTCTCTCTCTCTGTGTGTGTGTGTGTGTGTGGGTGAGAATGAAAGTGGACGACAATCACTCTGTCACTGCAGAGGAAAAAAAAAACACAGATTCATTTGCATTTTTACCGACGCAGCATAACAAACAGTAATGGAGTCAGCTGTTATAGACTCGGATTTGTCTGGAGCGTCAACGTTTTTCATCTTTCTTATTCAGGTGTTTTCACAGTTTTTAGTTTGGTCCAGTTTTGGGGCATTTTATTATATCCTTTCACTGTGACAACTGTCCACAGATCAGTTTTTCCCCAGGGCACCAATAGATTTCTGATGATCGCATATTGACGCTCGAACAACATGTTTAACCAGACATTTCTGAGGACAGTTTACATGTGTTTGCTGCCTCTGGTGAAATATCAAAAAAATGTGTGATATGAACCAGGTTCGGCGAAGACGAGATGCAATATGCTGGAGCAGAAGACAGAACCACGCCCTGCATAAAAGTCAGAATGTTCAGCAAGCGTAACGGGAGGAAAAGGGCTCGTCCGGGGCCGAACGATCGATCGATTTTATACCGAAATCAGCGCCTGGAAATTCTCAAATCGCAAAAGCCACAATTTTAAACTGACTTTACATAATTCGCCAACTGTGGCGGCTGAAAATTTTAAGCTGCGGCTGTCGACGTTGTCGGCCGTAGCGAGAGCTGCCTCCAGCAGATAAACTCGGCTGCAGCTACTTAACATCACTTCTGTGAGCTGGCGGAGCTACAGCAGGATACATAGATATATATGATTAGGATGAAACGTGTCAAGCAAAAGAAAAATAATGTGTGTGGTCGTTTCCTTAACTTACGCCTTACGTCGCACTCTGTAACCCTAGCCCCCGACCCCGACTGATGCTCTAGCGTCTTTTCAAAAGAATACTAACTGTTGATTAAGAAACGTTTTAGCAGAAGAGATGAAAGTACTTTGGTGCCCTGGGTAGTGTCTGCAGTGATTCCTCTTCTCAGACTTCCCTGGGCAAGGTGGAGCCGACTGCCTGTATCCTGAGAGGCGAAAACCAGGGCAACAAACCTCCCAATGCCGTGCTCAGTGCAGTGAGTGCATGTTAATAACTGAAGGCGACTCACACGAAGGTGTCAAGGTTCTTATCAGCTCCTGTTCGCTCGCACCTGGATTTCAGCGGCCGGACGAGATTTTAGCGAGCGGATCGGCTTTACGCTGGAAAAGTGAGGGGAAGTCCGAGAAACCCACCGGAAAAAAGACTCCTCCTCCTACACCTCACACCTCCTGACTTTTTAACCAAGACCCACTCAGACGGTGATGCTGCCGGTACCATGTTCAGCTCTGCAGGGGGCAAAGATACAGGACCCCTCAGTGCCGAGTGCGACGTCTCCTGCTTGGGTAGTATTATACGAGTCAGCCGTTAATTATTCCCTGCGGGGAACAAATCACCAGGCTTTCGTTATGAAGTGTCCTAAGAGCGGCCGTCTATTTGTTGTACTTGTGTGTGTGTCACTCCAAAGCTGCGGGACAAGTTGTGCCCTAAAAAAGAACGTGAAGAACGAAACTAATGCAGAGCTACAAGCTCTTGGTGAAAGAAAACCTCATTAAAACTAAGTCTGAGTAATGAAAACAGAAAAATAAGTGATGGTCATAATCTTTGGTCAGTTTTTTCAAGGCTGCGGTCTAAATTCATCCCTCTGTTGCTCTGACGACACCAACAGTCAGAAGTCCTGCTAGCGTCCCCTAGAGGCCGCAACATGAACACACGACATGCTGATGATTCAGCTAAAAACATAAAGTTTGTCCTGAGTGTGGCGCTAGAAGGAAGGTCACGGGGCCATGAAAGTCTACTGCATTCATCCTCAGGGGAGCAGGAAATCCACTTGTTAGGTTTTGATTTTTCCACTGGACAGGCAGAGAGGGGCCTACCCTTTCCTTCCTCTGGACCAGAGTGTTAACGAGACGGACGGACAGACAGACTGAAGAAGGTGGGACGAAAACAGGAAGCGGAAGCTAGTGTCAGCCTGCAGGCAGTCGGCAGGAGGAAAACACAAACCTGCGGCTACGAGACGGAAAGGAAGCAAACTTTGTTTCCTGGCAGAGAAAACTGCGGCCGATCACAGACACAGATAAATCGACATTAGAAACCGGAGCGACGCTGGGACCCTGATCAGACGGGGGATCCCAGCCCAGCGCCGCCGTCAAACACTAAAACGTGCACATTTCTGGACGTCCATGCCTCAACCCCATTACGCAGTCATGCGCATCTGCAGATACACAACACAGCGCTGTGAGCACATTCTATCAAGGTAATTATGCATGCCAACGTGTGTGTGTGTGTGTGTGTGTGTGTGTGAGCGAAGGATACTGCTGCAGCAGAACTTGCTGGAACCTGTCGGCCGTCAGGAAGATGGGATGTGTCAACATGAAGTCGTCCAGCAGGGTTTCTACACAGAGACACAAACAGAGAGAGACAGAGATGAGTTGTTCAGACTGCACACGGACGAGACCTGGACCATGCCGTCGCCTCGCGTGTAGAAACCGGAACAAACCAATAATAAAAGCCCATAATGTCTCATAAAGAAAACGGCCATTACAGATTACACAAATACATGGAAATGAACAGTCAGATACCACTCCACTCATCTGAATATATGGCTGCCAGCACTTTATATACACACACACACACACACACACACACACACACACACACACACAAACACACACACACACACACACACACACACACACACACACACACACACACACACTCTGAATACAATGTACACTCTGAGATCTCTGCTGCTTTATGACAGAATTGAGCTTTTTTTAATCTCTGTGCGTCCGCCATGTTTTTAGCCTAGCTTAGCACAAAGACTGGAAGCAGGGGGAAACTGCTAGCATAGCTCCATCAAGAAAAAGAACAAAATCTGCCTTCGTACTAATCCGTCATGACAGAGTATTTATCATAGTAGCAAGACATACGTTGCTACCACAATCTGAGTAACAATATATAAACTCAACTTGAGTCAAGTCGGATACTCAAAAAACAGCCAGTGATGATTCAAGCGCTTTATAGAGATATTTAAAACACATTTATGGGTAAATGACTGTAAGAGACAAAAATAAACTGAATCACAGAAACACTCCTCTCCACACACACACACACACACACACACACACACACACACACACACACACACACACACACACACACACACACACACACACACACACACACACACACAGACTAAATGTAGGCCATGAAGCCATATGTAGCCTTGAAGAGGTGGTTGTTTCAAATATGCAAAACGGGAGAGAAAGTCAGATTTATCTGTTGCTGAAAAAAGATGCAAACATAGAGAGAGAGACGCTGGTGTTGATTATATGTTGCAGAGAGCAGCACTGAGATGGAACCAGTTCTACTGGGCTGAATCAGTCGCACCATGATGGGCAGCTGCTGCAGTCGAAGACTGTAATTTAAGATGCTGAAACAGCACGACTAAGACAGAACCCGTGGTCACACTTACTAAAATATACTGCTGCTCTGTGGGGGGGTGTGTGTGTGTGTGTGTGTGAGAGAGAGATGCATGCTGCAGTGGGCGTGTCCTGTCGGGGTCCGCCTCTCTGCAGGCGGTTACCATAGAGACACCACGTTGCGAACGGTGAGAGGATGAAGAGGGAAACGTGTGGAAAAAAAAGAAACAACGAAGAGAAAAAAAACAGAGGGAAATAAATGTCATATGAGTGAGTGAGTGTGTGCGTGTGTGTGTGGGTTGACTGATCGATCATGTAATCAATACTACGCTGGATTCTTCCCAGCTACACACTCTATTTTATTGGTGCTGTTGTGGGAGTCAGAGTGCAGGGTTTAAGTCTTGTGCAGTTTTCCAGACTGGTCCACAACAACAACGGCGACTTTGTTAAGAAATACAACAGTTTTGAAACAACCGTGTTTGTCTGTATTCACACAGGAGGCGGCCGAGGCGGGTCACAGTCCGAGACCCCGACCAAAAACCAAAAGCCCAATGTTTAGAGCCACATCTCGTTGGAACACCTTGAGATGCTTCACACAGCTGGAAACGGTTCCTGGTCAGTCAGCCGCGGATTTCTTCTTCTTCTTCAGTGTCGCGGTCGTTTCGTTTTACCTGCCAGTCGGCTTCAATCCTTCGACCTGTTTCTATGTCTCGTGAAAGTGTAGCTCTGATGCGCTGCGCCAAGCATCGGTGCAAACGCCGTCGACCGTCTCTATTCTATTTGAGTGTGGACCCCAGGAAGAGAAAGGCAACGACCGATGGGGATCCCGGCGCCGACAGTCGGAAGTCCCGCTCGCGCCCTCTAGAGGCAGCCGTGTTCATTGCAACCACAATACGACGCTTTCAGCCACAGCGAGCGACATCCTGATGACGTAGCTAATCTTTCCCAGTCTGACACTGTTTTAAACAGGGTTCTAAAGTCCGTTAAATCGGCAGCCAAACCACAATAACTAACTTCCTGTCGTTTTTAGATCACCTGTGCACACCTGTCCCTTTCACCTCACACGTCTCTCCCTCTGCGATCAGAGACGCCAGATTTATGTTTTTCCTGGAGGTGGCAGAGACAGATGGAGTAGTGTTGATTAAGGATGAACCGAACTGCCAATATTTCCTGGGAATTCCCGTCTCCCGTGACAAAGACCTGCTGGATCCTGGAATGTTTCCCAGGTGTTTCTGTGCACACAGACACTGTAAAACAAGGACACCTTTTCCAAACCGCGCTTAAGAGGCCATGCAAATGTCCAAGATAAAGCCTGACCCTAGACTGCAGTTACGACAGTTACATAGCTCATCAGATCAGCTTTTCGCCTGCATCCACGCTGAAAAGGAGGTTGTACTGTTCAGCTGTGTGGCAAAAAGTATTTCAGATTGAATGAAAAATCGAAACGGTAAAAAATGTGCCGCTCTGTTTTTTTAAAACCAAAGTTCATGTATGGCGGGGAGGCCTGGAAATCCCCGGAGGAGAGCGAGATATTCCTGCACGGCTACGCTTTTCAAATCACAAGAAAACCCACAAACTGCGCAAAGAAGGTCACATCATCCCGTAACTCTAGGTCCGTCGTCACCAAACTACCGCCGAAGAGTTAAACGCGCACACGGGCTCAAATCAGGACGTTTGAAGCTGTTCAGACCAGTTCCGCGTTGGTTGGGGGTCTGGGCATGGGATCCAAAAACTCAGAATATGAGGAGACTGATACTTAAAGGCAAATTACGCTGGTAATAAACCCACAGTAAGACGTGTGCAGGATATAGGAAATTCAGGCCCGAATTCACAGCTGCAGCAACATGGAAACGGTTGACAGACCACTTCCAGAGCAAAATCATCTGAGGAAGGTTCAGCTGACAGAGAGTGGAAAAGCGTGAACGTGGGAGGAGGAGGAGAGAAACCAACCGAATCCAAATGGGATGTAAAGAAACGCCCACGAGCTCAGAGAGAGGAGGACAGAGAGAGACACCGACTTCGACGCCGAGACGAAGAGAGACAGATACCTGAGCAGAGCATGAGACTGTGGCACAACACAACAACATCTCTACCCAATAACACGCAGCAAACTGGGAAACTTCAGGAAAAAAAACAACCACAAAAATGATCAAAAGAAGTTCTGACTTGGAACAAGAGATGTAGGGCTGGCGTTTGAATGAACCGACGAAACGCCAGCGTGAGAGAGCCGGCCCGCATCTGCCACTGGGCCGAAGCAGCCGTAAAACGCCACACAGGCTGGTCTCCAACGTGCCAAGTCTATTCCTTGGCTGAACGTTTTTAACCCTTGGAGCAGGGCTACAGTTATTCCAGTCAAACACTGTGGCGTCTCTGTACACACGCAGGAACGTCTCTCCGGCAATTCCCCCCGTGACCTGACTGGTTCCGCTCTACCTGCGGAGAACCTGGCGTCTACTGATGAGTTGAGCAGGTCAGCGTCTCGGCCTCTCTCTCATCTAATTATCGAGTATATTTAACTCATTACTGTCGCTACTGAAAGACTAAGGGCCTTGTTTTAAAGGTTAGGGTTAGTGGAATGACCAGACCTGGATCCAGTAGGACGCCTCTGGGACGCGGTAGAGCAGGAGACTGGCAGCGTGAAAGTGCAGCTGACAAATCTGCAGGAATGATGTGATGCCGTCAACGTCAACTCGGACCGGAACCTCAGAGGAAAGTCTCCAACATCCGGTAGAATCCGGACCACCAAGACCTGAGGCTGATCCGAGAGCAAAGCGAGGAGCCGCCCAGTGTTTGTGCGGTGTCCCTAATAAAGTGCTCGCTGAGATTAAATTGGGCCCCACTGACAAACTGGTTTCACAAGTGACAGAAAGAGATTTTGTGTGCGTTTGTGTGTTTACTGTTGACACGACATCAGCTGAATCCGTCTGATATCAGACCCGAGCGATGGAGCGTTGAAGGGTTAAACCTGCACAACGAGCTTCTTCTTAGTGGAGTCACGCGTCTCCTGAACCAGCGGCAGCAGGAGTCAACTCAGCCGCTCGGAGCAACATCACCGACCCAGGCTGGATTTCAGCTCAGTCCGAGGCCTCTAATCTGAGTCTGTGTGTTTTCCTGAAACCTCCTCTGCTGCTCTCCCTCCCTCCCCCTCTCTCTCTCCCTCTCCACCCTTCTCTCTGTCTCTCTCTCCCTCTCCACCCTTCTCTCTCTCTCTCTCTCCATCCCTCTCCCCCCTTCCCTCTCTCTCTCCCTCTCCACCCTTCCCTCTCTCTCTCCCTCTCCACCCTTCTCTCTGTCTCTCTCTCTCTCTCTCTCTCTCCATCCCTCTCCCCCCTTCCCTCTCTCTCTCCCCCTTCTCTCCATCCCTCTCCCCCCTTCCCTCTCTCTCTCCCCCCTTCTCTCCATCCCTCTCCCCCCTTCCCTCTCTCTCTCCCTCTCCACCCTTCTCTCTGTCTCTCTCTCTCTCTCCATCCCTCTCCCCCCTTCCCTCTCTCTCTCCCCCCTTCTCTCCATCCCTCTCCCCCCTTCCCTCTCTCTCTCCCTCTCCACCCTTCTCTCTGTCTCTCTCTCTCTCTCCATCCCTCTCCCCCCTTCCCTCTCTCCCCCTTCTCTCCATCCCTCTCCCCCTTCCTCTCTCTCTCTCTCTCTCCCTCTCCACCCTTCTCTCTCTCTCTCTCTCTCCATCCCTCTCCCCCCTTCCCTCTCTCTCTCCCCTTCTCTCTGTCTCCCCCCCCCCACTCTCTCTTCCCACTCCTCTTCTCCAAACGACTTGTTGAGAGCTGGTTGCTATGTGAACAGGTGCTTAAGAGCCTCTTATGTGTCTGCTCTCACACACACACACACACACACACACACACACACACACACACACACACACACACACACACACGAGACGCAAACCGCTGCACTAGCATCTTAACGAATGGGAAGACGGATGAGGGAAACCTGCAGATTCCAGAGGTCGAGGAGGAGGAGGAGGAGGAGGAGGAGGAGGAAGGTAAAAGCATCCAGAGAGGTGAACGAGTGGGCAGCTTTTCACTTCATCTCTTCTTCTAAAGAGAAAAATAAAACATCATCCTCCCACACACAGCAGTCACCCTGTCACCCTCTCTCTCTCTCAGTGTTTTGGTTTTCCAACCCACGCCGTCGCAGCACACTGAAGGTTTCCCCGGACACCAGGGAAGTCGTGCACAGAATGAGACTGATACGCTCCTGATTCGGTCGAGAGCCGAACACTGGGGATTAAGATCCAGGTACTTCCTGGGAATTCTCACCGGAATCAGCTTCCTCCTCGTCCGGAGGAAAAACCCTGCAGGGATCCAGCAGGTGTGCGCGTACAGTGGCTTCACGAAGTATTCGGACCCCTTCACTTTATTTTGTTGTGGATGCAATTGTAAATGGATAAAAGCGACAGTTATTTTCATCGTCAATACATCCGCCAGGTATTCTCATTGATGATCGATCAGTTGTTCAGTGACTGAAGTGTCAGAAAACCGAAAAATGCCTCATTATTCCCCGAAACTGCTTTTCTTCTCCGAGCAACAGCGGAAAACCCCCAACGTGTCGAGTTTACGTCACAGAAAACCAGAAAAACTCACAAACATCCGCATTTAAGAAGCTGGAATCAGTGAATTTTTGGCATTTTAAAATCAATTATCAGTTGCTGCCAATCGATTTTCTGTTTGTCAGCTAATCAATTCAGCTCCAGAGCTCTGCACAGTGGGGGTCACTAGGGGCCCAACAATAAATGTTTGTCCCGGGGCCCAACAGGACGTTAATCCGGCCACGGGAGAAGATTAACAGAAGCAAAAAAATATCACAGTCAAAAAATCTAAGCTCAGTAAAGTCGAAACTTCAGCCACTGAAGTTCAGACTTTACTCAAGTTTGTTGTTTTCACAGCTCAGAGTTCACGTCTGCCAGAGACCAACACACTGGAGGTGGCAACACACACACACACACACACACCTAATACATATACATACATACATATATATATATATATATATATATATATATATATATATATATATATAAATTTGTACGTTGGTCTTTCTATACCTTTGAGGACATTTGGGATATCGGCATAACGCATTCCCTAGCCCCTCACCCTGACCCTGACCTAAACCTGGTTCTAACCTGAACCCTTAAACCAGGTCTGAACCCTCAAACAGCCTGAAGGTTTGAGGACCAGACAAAACGTTCCCACGACGATGGTTTCAAACAAAAACGTGTCCATGCAGCCACAGAATAACATGTACACACACACACACAGTTACAGGGAAATAAACACACACAACAATATAATTTACCGGCAGTAAGAGCTTTATCCAGTAGAAATGTTATTTCACAGCGCAACTCACCTGAACACCTGCCTGCCTCAACACGCCGCGTGCGTGCGTGTGTGTTTGTGGTGCGTGTGTTATGTAAGATGCTTTGGCAGGTTTGTTCGTCTTTTGTGAAACTGTCAGGAAATTTATCGCCGTTCTGTTTTACCTGCGAGGCAGCTGTTCACTCACACACACACACAGATCTTGTCCTGATTGTTGGTGGTTTTCCGAAGCCTTATTTAAAGCCCTGCAGACACAGCTGCGTGCGGCTTCGTGACAGATTCCGCGTTTGTACTTCGGACACAGATATGAAGATATGTGAGGAGGTGACGGTTTTAGATGCCGGAGTCTCACCCGCAGCAGGTACGGCAGGACTGAGCCCAGCTCTCTTCTCTAATCACGTCCTGATGCTGACAACGCTGAAGGCGTCGGGTCACAGGTGACTCACTCACACTCCGAGACGAGCAGCTAGCCAGGAAGGCTAAGCGGCCGCGCCGCGGAGACAGGGGGTCTCCAGTCGGACTCTTCTCCCGACCGATGCTGGGTGAACGCCACCTCGGGAGGTGATGCCATTAATGCCCACACACACAGAGACCAATGATTTTATGAAATCCTCTCTGTCTGACCGACACACCCTCACTCTGTTTAAACATCCACACCTTCTCACATACACAACAACAACAATAACCTCAATCATCCTCAGTGTGTGTGTGTGTGAAGTAAGACTGAACCTTTAACCAGGATTATCTACATCCAGGCTCCTGCCTCAATCTGCTCTCAGTAATACAACACACACACACACACACACACACACCTTCTCACTGGCCAGGATTTAAAAACAAACACTCAAAGTGCATCATGGGAAACCTGTCTTGTCTTAATCCGGCGTCTCAGAGACACGACAACCTCGCGCGCCAGCCGTCGATCAGCGGCTCAGCGGCCCGGGTCCTCACCGGCGACCCCAGCGACATCTGAGCACCACATCGGTTACGATGCGTCAGTGAACTAGTCAGATTCTGGGTTCTTGGTCTGAAGACCCACGGCTACACTGACAACAGGAGCTGGTCTCCGCTGACTCGGCAGCTTTTCACGGGACGGTTTGACTCACCCACTGTCAGAGAGGTTCTTTGGGATTAAAACCATGTTTTCAGGGGCTTTGAGTTATTAGACCTTTTTCTAGCTCACAAATATCTACATCGGCCTCAAACATCCAGCATTTGTTGGACTCCAGTTTAAACCAATCTGCTCATTTTCAAAACGAAACCTGGATTTTCTGAGTAAAATCTGTCACACAATCTTTTCGTAACCCTCACATCGTTTGGTTTCCTCAAGTCTCCGCCGATAAAAACGCATCGCGCTGACGTATTTGTGTGTCTCGTAGGTGTGTGCGGAGAGCATGCACGTAGCAGCATGTGTGTGACGCTTCAGACTGGAGCAGGTAAATCCAGACAGGTGAGGATCTTTCCCCACTGACGGTAAGTGACGCCAAACGTGAGGCACATCAGACAGACACTGAGCTGAGAGGCGACGCAGGCTGCACCAGCGTATAAATTCATAACGCTCACTTTACGTGCAGCAGGCTTCGTGACTTTGTGTGTGTGTGTGTGTGTGTGTGTGTGTGTGAGAGAGGTGGTGTGACGCAGACACACAGAGCTAAAATAAAAGCTGGATGTGGGTCACACTGACTGAAGAGGATCAACAGGCTCAGGCTCTGCAGTAATTAAATATGGAGCAGGGTGTAATTTTCAGGCTGCTGAGGCAAAGAAACGCACCAGATGAGGACGAGCCGGATTCAGACTCTGACAGTCTTCCTCTGCAGTGAACGCGGCCGCGACGACACGGCGTCTCTCCGCTCGCGTTCACCGCGCTCTCCACGCCTCTCGACTCTCGTTGGTCGGCTGAGCGGTTTACACGAAGTGCTAGAAGCCGGGGGGTTGATTCCCCGGCGGTCTCTCTGGGGTCGCATGACGCGTACGTTCGCCTTCGTCAGCCCCACGTTAACGAGCAACGAGAAACCAGAAGATAATCGTCAGATTAATCGATTACGTGAATGATTTTAGTTGCAGCTTTGGACAAAATCAGCTCCACCTTCACCTGCTGCAACATTAAAGTGGTGAACACATGAACGCATCAATAATTAGAATCCAATATCGTATATATGATTCTGAAATTAGCCCTTCAGCATAATGAGTAAGATTTATTTTTATGCTAATACTTTTACAGTTCTTTTACTTGAAACCCTGTGGTGTACAGATAGACCACCAGACGCCTGACATCAGAGGTTCAAGTCAGAGACTCGGCGCGCTCGGCTGAGGAATCTGTGTCACAACCTGGAGTCTGGGTTTAGACCGTGTTTCTGGACAAAACTGCACGTTTTGTGTCATGTTTCTGGGAATTTTATCTAAGGGAAGCAAAGCACTTTTCCATGTCAGCACCAGAACCAACCTGTTACCTGCCCGCACTCGAAAACTCCAGGCGTTCAAGGGCTGTTTATTTGTTTCTGTTGGCTAAATGAGGGGCTGATATTTCACGTGTGGACGTTAAGCGAGCTCAAATGTTCAGCTGTGGCGAGGAGCAGGACTCTGAAACACAACCAGCAACTTGTTATACAGCCTGTTCACCGTCGTTCAAACGAAACCTGACGAGATCCCGCGTGTGAATAGAGAATACTAGATAGAGAACTAACTTTTCAAGCTCTTTAAAGTGCGTGGCGAGTCGACGAAAGGCTCCGAGACCCTCGGTGTTTCACGCAACAGAAGCGATTCGTTGGCGCTCAGCTCTGCCAGCACTAAAACTCAGTCACACCTGTCCACGTGCTTTGACTAATATTAACATTGCTCTAAATGTTTAGAAATGCTCTCGACAACTTAGCAATTTTAATCACAACATCTGTTTTTAGGGCGACTGCAACATCTGTCCAGGGACCAACGGATGAAAACCTCTGGTGCGTTTACAGTCATGTTTATTAATGTGCTCTGTCCTTGTTAAATAAACCGATACCTAAATAAAGACTGACGTTAACGGTCCAACCAAACGAGTATAAAGGCAAACCAGTATACATATACCGATCGTTTACATGCAGACATGGATGTAAAACTGTTCCGGCCTAAGTGAAGAACCTAAACCATCACTGAAGTTAAAGAAATTCCGCTCAGCAGAGCGCGGACCTCCACCAAAGCCAATGTCAAACAACACACACCAGACTTCAGAGGAAAAAATTCAAATTCAGAGTCAACGAGCCGGATCTGCCACAAAATGTGAACCGGTTCTTCCCTGGCCCAGGTCCCAACCCTCCACCAGGTTCAGTACTTTTTGTGACAAACCAGCAAACAAAAAGGCAGGAGTGAAAACAAAACCTCCTTGGGGTTGGTAATTGGATTTCCACTTGCTGCATTTGTAGTCCATAGATGAGCGCCTCACCATATTTGTAGTCCATCGATGTCTTTCACTCCCAGCAGCAGCGGCGGCAGCACAGAGTGGGTCGATACGACTGCTGAATGAGCGATGGATCAGACAAACACGCTGACAGAAGGAAGGCTGACCTGAGTTCTGGGTCGACCTCAAATCCCTCAACACCAGCAGGACCCCCAGCATCAGAGGTTCAAGTCAGAGACTCGGCGCTCCGCGGAGAAATCTGCGTCACAACCTGGAGTCTGGGTTTAGACCGTGTTTCTGGACAAAACTGCACGTTTGTGTTATGTTTCTGGCAGAGATGCAGCCAAGGTCTTAAAGGTCGGCGCCTTAACAACTTCGCCGTAACGAGGTCTGATGAACAATTTGTACCATCTTCTGACGTTTTATGGACCAAACGATGACTTGATTCTTTTCAGAAAGATTCATTATTGGCATCATTGATCTGTGATTAACTGTCCTGAATACTTTACAAAGTTAAGCAACTCCTAGTGGTAAAAGCAGGACCAAAGAAGCATCATGCTGGGATTTTCGGGCCAGTTAGGACGGATTTCCTGCTGTGAGATGCTCACGAACAAGGACTGAGGTGTCCTGTAACGTGTCGTAACATTTTTCTCCTAAAAAATCCTTCAGCATTAGGCTCCATCCATTTGTACAACGACTGGTACAAACAGAAAACTAATCTGCTTTAAGACCAAACAAGTCTCCTGAAGCTGTGAGAAACAAACCACCACCACATCACACTGCTAATCACAGACCTTTGGACTACAGCTCAGTCTCCGCTCTGCGTTTTTCAGACACAGGGATGGAAAAAGTTAAAGTTCATAAAACCCATGCTGCTAAAAAATGCTTCCGTTTCACTCTCGTTTCATCGCGTTCACTGATGTTTCAGTTTTGGTTGAGGTGCCACGGAGTCACACATTTCTGCAGCTATCCGTCCCGTCCGGGCTCCTGTAGGTGATTTTTTGTGGGAGAAGTGATTCGTGCGTGTTGTGGAGTGGTTTTTGATCAGGAAACAGTCGAACATGCAGCCTGAAGTCTCATCACTCAGAACAAACCTGCGCTTCAGACTGAGGATCGTGGAGACACATCCAACAACAGCGAGTTTTTTTTCATTATTAACTTTCTTATGATCAGGAGGTAGGGCTGCAGAGTTATTCTAATGTGTTCTTGAGATAATGTGATAATTATGAGAAAAAAAAACACATAAAAGATATTTCTTCCAAGTGGCCGAAATGAGCTTCTGGAAACGTCTTTTCTCAACAACGTGCAGAGAAAAACACCTCAATGAACTTAAATGTCCTCGTCTACAATACTGGTAAAAAAAAAAAGCAGGTCATGCTGAACTTTGCTGAACCTGATGAGTCATTTACCTTTACTCATGTTAATGTTACACCTGTTCTCAGGTCAGTTTGGCAGCTGCGTTTGCTCTGCAGGGGCCAGTTTTACCGCCTGCTCCGGAGACGCCTGCTGCTTTCGTGTTGGCCAGTCCTCTCAGGGAAGATGCCTGAGATCCTAAAAACTGGTCCTGACCAGGTACCAGCCCCTCCCAGTAACACACAGGAAATCCTTCACTTGGGCTGCACATCAGCTCTGATCTCCTGATGGAGTTACGTCCTCAGTGATTCAGTCACATCAGATAAATACCAGCGTTGCGTAAAGCCTTTCTCACTTGGATCTCTTCTACATTCAGCAAGTGAGCAACGCTGCCGTTTCCTAGAAAACTAAACTGTGGACACATTTCCCCTTTTATAGAAAAGATTGATTTTCCCCGGCAAATGCAAAACGACTAAAACATGACACGTCTGTATATTTTAGGTCAACGTGCGCAAAACCTTTGAGCAAGGAGAATAAAAACCCGCAGCTGTTTTAAAAACCCGGCTCCACGTGGACTGTCAGTAACAGGTCTCGTAGCCAGAGATAACGTCTCTTCAGCAAACTCACACTGAGCTCAGATCAGTCTGCGGAGGCTGTTCTCAGTCTGTCCCTCTGGTAGATCCGGAGTCCAGAGTCACCGACCCTCCTGAGTCACCGCAGTCCCGTAAACTGCAGCAGGTCCACACTGACCCTGACTCTGATCCTTCAGCTCCCAGTGACTCAGGCTCAGACGGCAGCTTTCGTCTACGCTGCGTTTTCACTGAGATCTTCAAAGAAGAGCCACAACAAAATAACAAGAAATGTCATTGTTCCAAACTGTACAGAAGAACTGAAGTTTCTTTTCCTCTGGAGGTTGAACCAGCACAAACACAGCATCCCCAGTCCGCTTCCCTCTTCACAGGACAGTTTGTCCAGCAGTGACTCATTCTGTGAGAAACTGGGAAGTGGACAGTTTGGTGTCATGACGACGACAGCAGCTGCACCGCTGCACACTTCATCTCTGGTATGTTTGCATCCCTGGGAAAACCTTTCCAGCAGCTGTACTAACATTATCAAGTAGATAAGGTCTTTGTATTATCTTATCTAAACCAGTAAAACCGGAACCCTCCGTGGCGAGACCTGTTTCATGTTTATTCGATAGCGTTCCAGGTTATCTGGCGTTGAAGGCTACAGCCCTTCTGACGAAGGGGAAATGGGCCGGACTCTGATTCAATTGTTAGACACGAACAACACGTTCAGTCTGATCTAATGGAGGTTCTCCAGTGAAGCCTGGACGTTGTGCATCACTGGACTCTGTCTGTCCAGTCGTTGAATGGAGACAGAAGCGAGGGGGAGCTCCGCAGCCTTTAATGAGGTCATTATTTTCTGTTGTTTAAGTTACAATGGAAGGAACTTGGTGTTTACTTTATCTGTTCTTTAAATTCCTGATCTACTCTGGTTTTATTATTTAAAAAAACCCCACTGTATTTAACTTTTGAGATTAACTGATTTAATTATGCTCCGCTAATTAAAATGTCCTTTTGCCACAAAATCTCCCCGTTTGAAATGACGGTGTTACCGAGCCCTAAGTGGAAGAGATTCTCGGATGATGTTCCCCGAGAATGTTCTCTCCTGAGACCCACACGTGGAAGACTGTTCGCCGGCTTTCAAAACCACCAGCGGTTGTTTTCATGGTCACCTCTGGAGCGTCTGTCTCCTCACTGGTGTTAAAACCCGACCGGCCGCTCCAGCCTCAATTCTTCCTCTCCGCAGTCTGAAACCCGCTGACCTGGGGAGGAATCTGCTGCGGGCTTTTTCAACCTGCCTCTCCACACGCTTCAGGTGTGGAAACGACCTGCAGACTGAGCGGGACGACGGAGATGCCTCACATATTTCGGACACGTCTGGTCGATGAGCGTCGCGCTTTGTGTCAGTCAAACGCTTCGGCTGCTTTACCGTCAACGACCTCTGTCTGAACCTCACCTGAAATCTGTTATCAATACTTCAATCAGTCACTTATCTATCAAATGAATTCTCACTTTTTATTGTAAAAGGTGTATGTATGTATTTTTTTTTTGTTAGTTTAGTGACGTAAGGACTGTTTGTAGACTTAATTTTGTCGTTTTGATGAATACGTCGCATATGGACTTGGTCTATGAAGACGTTAATGACGCTTGTCAAATTTATCAAATACGTCCTCGATGAGAAAAGTAACGCTGATTCACTGTCAATGCTAACAACCAATCACATCACAGAAACAAAGCTGTTTCTAACCAATCACTGGTGGTCTACATAAACTGAAAGCTCACTTCCCAAAAGGAGCCGATTTCGACGCACCGCATGACGTTTCGGTATCAGGAGATGGAAAGTTAGACGAGAGAGACGTGTGCTGCCTTCAACTGTAAACTTTCAAGGTAAAAAGCTGAGGTGGATGAATGAGGCAACAAGATCGTGGTGGTGCATTTGACCACGAGGTGAATCTGATCACATGAAAATAGATGATGTGTACTTATTGTTCACTAAGCGTAGAAACCACAAGTTGATCACCTGAAGCCTTGGACGGAGAACCGAACGTGTCTACGGGGCGCAGGCAGAGGGGCCCACAGGATTGTTCAAAAGTCAAATAACTACGAAAACTTACAAAACAATTTCAAGTCGCAAAATGACGACAAAGAGACACAAACGTTTTGTGTTCTCGCAGGTTGGGGCCCTTGCTCTCATGTCTCATAATCCATCTCTGCCTGAGGCATCACAGTCGCCAGACGCAAAGAGCAAGTGCAAGAACTTAGCGTCTAAACGCACCAGCAATTAGACCTACCCTCTGGAACAAGTCAGGTTAGTGAGGCTCCTGCAGTCACAGTGGAAAGTCAAGGATTTTAACTGATGAGAGCAACTGACCCACAGGATTTTAAAAGATTTGGACTGACCGGATTGAAGTTTTTGTTTTGTGAAATTCATTCATAGAAACAGATTCTCTGCGTTGAATCTACTGCTAGAGAATTCAAAGCGTGAGGAATCTTTACACTCAGCATGAACAGTGACTCAATTCCCGTTGTGAAGTATGAAAAAAAAAAAAAAAAAAAACGAGCAGGCTGCATATAAGGCTGCAGGAGATCCGAGAAGGTAAGAGGGGACGTTTCCTTTTACTGGTGAGAAAAATAAACTCATCGCTTCATCAGGCTGAAGTTCGGAGACTCTGCTTCTCAGAGACAAACCGCTAACTGCTTATTGACTGAGAAGTAACTGCAGCAGCCAAAACAACACACACACACACACACACACACACACACACACACACACACACACACACACACACACACACACACACACACACACACGCGCGCGCAGTGAGCTGATAATAATGCATCTTTTGTGAGAGTTTGTTTAACAAGAAGGAAGCACTGGATCATTTATGACTCTGACCATTGCAGACAAAGCGCAAACAGAACGAGGTCTGCACTACTTAACATAAGAGTGTTTTCTCCTGAAATCCATCGGTGATAACGGACGTTCCAACATCCTTCAGTTATCAGGTAGACGCTGACCCTAAACTCAAGCTAAACATCTGAAGAATCGTCCTTCCCTCTCTCTCTCTCTCTGTCCTCACTTCTGCACATTTGTCTGCAGTCGTTTGTTCTTGGTCTTCACGTCTCTGCAGGAAAAAAGGAGCTGAAAATAAACTAGAAACGTTTCCATCGATAGCACGGTTACACAACGCAGAGTAAATGCTGCAACACACAGAGAAAGAGAGAGAGAGAGAGAGAGAGGCAGAGAGGGAGAGAGACAGAGAGGAGGGGGAAGAGGAGAGAGAGACAGAGAGAGAGAGAGAGAGAGACAGAGAGACAGAGAGAGAGAGAGAGAGAGAGAGAGGGAGAGAGACAGAGAGGGAGAGAGACAGAGAGGAGGGGGAAGAGGAGAGAGAGAGACACAGAGAGAGAGAGAGACAGAGAGACAGAGAGAGAGACAGAGAGAGAGAGAGGGAGAGAGACAGAGAGAGAGAGACAGAGAGAGAGAGAGAGAGAGAGAGGGGGACAGAGAGAGAGAGAGCATTTCTGAAAATGTTGAACTGTCCCTTTAATTTGCTGTTAGCGGCTGCAGGTGGAAGCAGATGAGAAGCCACAGATCTGATTTCTTTATGACACATTTAGCTGATGGTCCATGGGTCTAATATTTGAACTCCTTTTTTTATAAGAAAATTTATAGAACTTTAATTTTTTAAATTATATTTTGGTTATTGCTGAAATATTTTAGAACATGTTATATTTATATGAAGGCAGCAACTGTGCAAGAATGTTTTCAGATTTTTATTTTATTTTAGGATTTCTTAAATATATATTTTTTAATTATTTGGGTTTTTTTTAATGATTTATTTAATTAGGGATTTTTTTCCAATTTGTTATATATTTGAATACATATACATATTTCAGTACATGTGCATGTGTTGAATGTTTTTTATCCGTGTTACTGAAAACATACAGTGCAAAGACCAAACACACCCTGCAGCCTGTAACAGGCAGCAACCAGTGCTCTGCCTCTACAGACTGATGTTGATTTCCAAGACGTGGACACACACACACACACACACACACACACACACACACACACACACACACACACACACACACACACACACACACACACGTTGACCTTGGTCAGTTTTGGGGACATTACGTAGACTTGCATTCATTTCCTGGAGACCTACCCAAACCCTGACCTTAACCACTGACCTGAAAAATCAGCTTTTTCCCAGCTGGGGACAACTGGGCTTTTGTCCCCAGTTGGACAAACTGTCCCCAATTAACGGGTCTTTATTCTGAAACTTGTCCCCAGAAGTAGCCTATGACGGAGACAAACAGACACAGACACACACACACACACACACACACACACACACACACACACACACACACAAAAGCATGCAGGCAAACATTCCTGCAGGAGCACATACGTACACGCATGCATGCACACCCACTTCAGCTGTAATAAGCAGGCTGTGTTTCTGAAAGAGGACGGCAGCGATTATGTAACCGCTGGATCTCTCTCTCACACACACAGACACAGACACACACACACACACACACACACACACACACACACACACACACACACACACACAGACACACACACACACACACACACACAGACACACACACACACACACACACACACACACACAAACACACACACACAAACACACACACACACGCCAAGGCTGCAGGAACAGTCTGCATGATATGAACTGTAAAATGAAAACTCTCCTGTAGAAAACGGGCTGAACGTGAATCTGACAGCAGATATTTTCTACCAGAGAAACCATCGGAGCTCTGGACTCAAGCCGCCGAGGACAAAGCCTAAAATGTCAAATTCAGTCTGTTGCCTTCAGAGACGGAGGGTCTTTGGTCTGGGGCTGCCACTCACCATTATTTTCTGTATTGATTCGTCTGCTGATTATTTTCTCCATAAACCCATCATTTGTTTGGTGTATAAAATCTACCAGAGACCGAGGTGACGTCTTCAAATGTCCGAAACCCCAAAATATTAACTTTACCGTGATATGAAACTGAAAATAACTGAGGATCCAGACACTGGAGAAACTGATAAGAAGTAAATAATAAGATAATAAATCAAGCAAAAGCCATCTTATTCTCAGCCATTGACGTCTTACGTGTCCGTAGACATCAGCCAAGATGCAGGAGCAAGAAGGTCACAAGCAGCGTAGCCAGACTGGGCAGGTTCTCTTTAACTGGGCAGTAAAAACTGGACTTGGATGTGCCGTTAGAACTGGGGCTACTGTTTGTACCATTAGGGCGGGTTCCACCTGGAAAAACTGGGCAACCTTCTCTGCGTCCCAGAGGTTCACAACTGTGAGGGACAGAGCTGAGGCAAGGTGAAAGGGACAGGCGTACACGGGAGATGTAGAAACAACAGGAAGTCGGTAACTGTAGTCTGAGCGCCGATCGACGGTCGCAGCAGCAGCGGCAATTCAGGTATGCTACTTTAAGATGAACACCTGAGACATAACCCAGTCAAATCTGAACATACAGACACGATGCACATGTTCTTAGATCCAGGTCGACTCACACTTCCTGACAAAAGGTCCATAAAGCCACTTATCAGAGAAAACAGAGTATAGCTGCAGAACCTGGCTGAGAACCTTCAGGTGGGTAAGTTTCCTTCAGCATCACAGCGACCCGGTGGCAGTTGTCTGTACGTCCACGGCTACGCTGACAACAGGAGCCGATCGCAGATGCTTCAGCAGCTTCATTTTCCAAAATGTCAACGAATAAAGGCCAAAAAAATGGTTTTAGCCGCTGCGGGCTCACGTCGTAGCCGACGGCGTAGCTCTGATGGGGTTGCGTTTGTCAGTGCGATCTGCTAGCACTGGCCACGGAGACGGAATCTCACGGCGGAGCGCGTTTAACCTTATTTCTGCTCCGGAGCGATGTAACCTCGCCTCCCCCGACGGCCAGGTTAGGCCAGGATCGTAACAGAACAAGAGAGCTCCTTACCTGTGCAGTGTCCGTAGCGTTTTCCCGCCACGCTGTCCAGCAAGGTGAGGGTCAGGTTGTCTGGTGTGTCGGGATGAAGAGGCGTCGTCCCCCCTCCTCCTCCCCCGCTGCTGCTGGTCTCTGTGATCAGGCTGGCCTCAGAGCTCTGCTCGTCACTGGACAGAGACGGACTGCGAATGTCCCCTCCTCCAGAACCGGAACCGGAGCCGGAGCCGGAGCCGTTAGCGCTGCTGGGCACCGTGACCAGACCAGTCCCGGTAGCTGAGGGCCAGGAAGGGGGGTCCTCACTGTCGGGGCTGCAGGGGTCAAAGTTTATTCGATAGAATTATGAAAGAACGGAGGATGGAAATAAACACGAGGATCGGTTCGGTCCACTGACAATGTTGAACTTGGCCTGTGACCAACAGCTGTGGGTCTGATGCAGAGCTGAACCAGTTCCTCTAACAGTCTATTGACAGACAATTAATCTGCAACTAGTTTTACGATTGATCTGTCATTTAAATGATTTTCGTAGCTAAAACGCACGGTTTTCAAGTTCCAGTTCCTCCTCCTATCTGCTTCGCTCTGTTTCATCTCACAGTGACCGAATCTCTTTGGGTTTTGGACTGTCGGTCAAAACAAGACATTTGAAGACGTCAGCTTGGACTTCAGGAAACTGTGTTGACGTCTTACTGACCAAACAATTAATCGGTTAATCCAAAAATGATTCGCTAGTTATAGCCTCCGTTTGCTGATAATGTTTACTGATTGACCAATTCAGTTTTTTTTGTGGAGAAGTGTCAGAAAAGATTGTAAACCGCCAACGAAATGAGACATAATAATAGTGAAGTTTACTTTTATAGAACCTTTAACGCAACAAATGATCGGAGCAGAGATGCAGGAGGAAAAAGCCCAGGGTGACGTCTTCCGGTGTCTTTGCTTGTCTGAAAAGGGTGAAGAGAAAAGACGGAGGCCGGCTGCGTGTCTCAAATACGAATTTACGCCGCCGCAGTCGGCGTGAAGACCGAGCACGTGCAGACCTCGGAACATGGTGGTCTGCAGCCAGACTGGCGGGACGGTTGGGTTGTTGCTCTGCGGTGCTTTATGGGAAAAGTAGGAGAATATCTCGGACCCTGTGGTGCAGACTTGGACCATTTCATAATCTGACTCGGATTGTCCACAGCGCTTTACGGACATGCAATTACGGCAGCGACTAACGATCACTTTCGTTGCGATCAACCGGCCTACTACTTCCTTGCTTAATCAATCAGTTGTCTGGTCTATAAAATGTCTGGAAATGACGATCCTCACACTGGAGGAACTGGAAGAAGCACATCTTTAACATTCTAGCTTTAAAACGGCTCCAACGGTTAATGGATCAGCGGAACAGGTGCCGATCAATTTTCAGTCGATCGACTGATCGATTCGTCGACTTGCTGTCGGCTCTACACGCAGTATTAAATCTCTGGAGTACCTCTGCGGTGCAGACCTAAAACCAGGTGAAGCTGGACCCAACCGTGGAGCTGATGCACACTGGTGAATCTGGACCACAAAGCTGGACCCAGGGCTGGATTAGGGACCGAGCAAAGCCGGCAACTGCCCCGGGGCCTGACATTTCCGAATCTCACAGATCTCTCCCGGAAAGGTAAAGCGTTGGGCCAGGGAGAAACCAGCGTTTGAATCCCGCGTCTGAATCTAAGTTCCCGTTAAAAGAGGAGCAGAGAGGAGCGTCAAGTCCGGAAATATCGGATCTAAAGGTTGGTTTCGTCCTGGCCCAACGTTTTAGAGAATTCAAAGATACCACAGCACTTTTCCCTTTTCCCCAAAGGTTTGTGTGGGGAAGGACATGCGACCAAATCATGGATTCACGTACCTGTGGTGAGGTCAGATACGGGGCTACTCTGGTTTGGCTTGAACGGGCCCCTTTGATGCAGTCCATTCTCTAACCCGAACCCAGGACCCTGTGTCAGAGTCCACGTGGTGAATACTCCTCAACGCATTTGTTTTTTCACAAAGTGACTCGGACATGGAGCCCAATCAGGGCCCTCGGTTCATTTTCGCCCCGGGAGCTCCTTGCCAGTTAATCCGGCTCTGCCCAGGTCAGGTTCAGTATTTGAGATGTTGCGTTTTGACCCCCCAAACCCCAAGTATGTCTCACCTGAACACCTCCCGAGCCTGGCCGCTCTCCGGTGACGTCTCCCTGAAGAAGGGCACAACCCGGGACAGGCTGGCCCTCCGACGGGACGCCCCGGTCCCCCCGCTGGCCTTGTCCGCCACCCCGCCGACGAAGCCCCCGGCCCGGGTCAGCGCCGTGGTCTGCTTCTTCAAGAACTTCTCCAGCGGTTTCATCCCCGCCGGCATGGTGGGACGCTGGGTGGGGGGACAGGGAGGCCGGTACTCTGGTGGGTGGAGGGGGAGGGGAGGGGGGCTGTTTAAAGGATGATGATGCAGAGGGACAGAGCAGAGGTGGGGTGGGGGGGCAGGTGGCTCCTACATCATACAGCCCCGGCAGGTCGCGGTGGGCAGGTGTGGGCAGGTGTGAGCGGACCCTCCGGGACTCTGCTCGGCTTCTCTGGGAGAAGGGACCGATTTTAACCCATTGGCGGATGTGGGCGGTAGAGAGTCCTTCTCTATCCGCTCTCTCTCTCTCGGATCACCGCACCGCGATACTGCCCCTTGTGCTCCGCGCTGCGGCAGCTGGCGGCCGCTCCTCCCGGGCTCCGCCGCGTCCTCCTCCCCCCTCTCAGCTCCCTCGGCAGCCGACGCGTAAACACCGAGCTCCGGCGGAGGAACCGGGAACACGAGCCGCGAACAGAGCTCTCCCTCTCCGCCCTGCGTCTCAGCAGCTCCCCGGCGGTTTCTCCGCGAGGTGAACCGGGTCACGGTGCCTGAGTTGTGTCTCCGTGATTCCTCCCGGTTGAATGACGGCGGCGGCGGAGCGACGCTACAGGGATTTTCTCTTTTTTTTCTTCGTTCCCTCCGTCCGCGTTTCTCCCTCCCCTCTCACCTGGAGGAGGAAAAACCCGCCCGGCCCGGTGCGTTTGGGTGTCGTTGGTTTTCTCGGCAGCTGCGGGAGCGGGAGCGGTGCTGGGTTGTGTTTTTTGTTTTTTTTCCAGGTCAGATACTGCAGAGGCTCCGACGGTCCGCCTGCCTCACGGTCCCCCCCCGGCTCACCGATACGCTGCCTTGCTCTCTCTACCTCTCTCTCTCCTCCCCTTCTGCTAAATTAGTGGAATGAGAAGTGACTCGGAACATTCACGCTCCTCCCGCCCTCCCCGCGCCGATCTGCTGCAGTTGCGCGCCCCCGACAGACCGACAGCACGGGCGCGCGCACGCACATTTACCTCCAGTGCTGTAAAATTGATGGAAGTGGAAATATCCCTGACGACAGGGGGGGTCGCTCCGTGTCTCTGCTCAGATTCTGCTGAGACGGGGTCTAGTGACTGACAGGAAACACGGGGGAGGGGGGGTATCGATACGGTATCAGTACTACGGAGTCCACCAAAGACTCCATTGGTTCTCTGCGGGAACTCTGTCAGTCACATCAGGGAAATGAAGCCTGCTCCAGGCATGAGAAATAAAAGCTCTCATTGAGGGTGTGTGTGTGTGTGTGTGTGTGTGTGTGTGCGCGCGCATACATGCAGACGTGTGTATACACACGCACACACATAGATATTAGCTGCTCGGGTAACGTAGGGACGTCCCGCCGATCCCGATCCGAGTCTTAAGATCCCGAGCGTTCTGCAGACCGGATCCAGTCCGGCGTCTTGCCTCGTGTTGCGGCCGCGCGGCGCACCGGGGCTCCCGCAGCACTTGGCTGCAGCACGGTCACGTCAGTAGAGTCACTGACATCACGCGCCCGACGAGACGCTGACCCCCGCTGTGGCAGGACAGCCTCTCTTCACCGACAGAGACCGGAGACGTGCGTGACCGCGGGGTTCGGAGATGCGGTCCACGGACGCTCGCGGCCGGTCTCCGCAAACGGACGGTGCGCGCTGCCGTCGTGCCACAGGACCAGTCAGAGGACAGGCCGACCGGCTCATCGGTCGCCTGACAGATGTTTGGCTCACCGGACACCGGAGCGCCGGCTCGGGTTCACGGTGGAGGAGAAGACGCGTAATCCGAACTAAACGGTTGAGACTGACATACTTAAAAAAAAAAACGCGGACACTCTTGAAAAAGTGGGGACGTTTTTGAAGAGGCTCCGACTGCGGACCTCAGTCTTCAGTCCGCATTGGGGACGTTTAAACCACCGGTAGGATGCTGAACTGAGTTCACTCGAATCCAGCACCGACACCGAAAACGGGAGAGAGGTCGAGGTTTTCCGGTCCGGTCCCAGAGGGGGGGGTCCAGACCAAACACACAACAGCAGCGAATATTTAGCTTTTTTTTTTTTACTTTAAGTCTTGGGCAGAGAAACAACCGGCTTCAGATCTGGTAAAGAAAGAAAAGGCCACAGTGAGTGATGCGTCCTCCCGCTGGGTCGCGGACCTGGGGGCCCCAGACCTGAGGGCCGCGGCGACAAGGGTGAATCCCCCAGGTGAATACCTGCCGAGTCAGCAGGTGTGAACCGGTGAAAGGTGGGCGAGCGGATCACGTGACCACCGATCCATGCAGGTGAAGTCCCGGGTTCGGTGCTAATGTTAGGATCCGGTTTCCCCCCGGTGATGGACTGCGGGACTGGAAAGTGTCAAAGAGCAGCCTCACATGCTTGGAGGTGAAACCGTGTGTGTTCCTCCCGGTAAACATCTGCTGACCGCTGGGTCCCCGTAGAGTCACATGACCCTGTATCGATCTGCGTGGAACAGGGTCATTGTGTGTGTCGTAACCTGATCAGGTCTCGTCACAGTTTCGTAACCGCGACAATCAGCTGGACAGCAAACTGTACCTCCACACGCACACACACACACACACACACACACACACCCTTCTCATCTTCCTCCTCCTCCTGGAGGAGCAGCTGGCAGTATGTTCCTGTAAACCGACACCACCTCCATCAGTGAACCGAGTGGGGAGGAGAGCACTCGCGTCGAAGACCCATCCTAACCCCCAGCCCCACCATGCTCAACACACACACACACACACACACACACACACACACACACACACACACACACACACACACACACACACACACACACAGGCAGCAGCTAATTGATGAAAAATTGATGTGAAAATACCAGAGATCGATGACCAACAGACGCCAGCAGATAACGTTCACACCTGCAGCCGTTTGCTTCCAGTTTGATCGTTTCCTGCACGAGGCCCGGTGTGTTTTCCCGCGCAGGAACCGGTAGCAGGAAAAACAGATCTATGCCTCGTACGAGCGATTTAAGAGAATTCGCGGGATTCACCGGTTGTTCTCGTACCCAGGATTTTCTCTTAGGTACGAACAAAACCCAGGAGGGGTCCAGACTTGTGGTGCGAGTCCTGAACAAACCTCCTCTGGTCACAGGGGAAAACTCACTTATAGCGGCTCAATCTGAACCAATTTGAAGTTAAATACGAGACTGAAATTGATTTCATCGAAAATTATCTGTAACAAACTTAATGCTACGCTAACAACTGTTCATCGTCTTGGCTGCTTATTTACTCAACGGCCTTTTTTTAAGATACTAGCATTTTCACTGGCAGATTTCGTCCCAGCAGCTTGGACATTTCGGCGGTCGCCGGCTAAACCGTCTCCCTCGTCTCGCCGCCTCAGGGTCTCTCCCCGGGATCGTCCTCTGTTGTGACGCCCGAGAGTCTAACATCGCCCGCCGCCCGTCTCAGGGAGCTCCTCTCATATTAGTCCTGGACCGCTTTGCTTTTAGCGTCCGACTTCATGTACCCTGTCCCGGTGCAGCTCTGCTCCGATGACTCGTCCCTGGACAGATGAACATCAACATGTCCTCGTATGCGACCGCTGACTCTGCTAAATTGGCTCAGTTTGACCTGCCCAAGTTTTTTTCTTTTCTTTTCTAATGTTACTGAACGATGACGTAGCTGTGGGTTCATGTTGACAGGCCTTCTCAAGGCAGAAAGACCCCGGGGCCCAAGACCCCCGAGGGGCCCCCAAAAGCCCCGGGTTTACTGCGTGTCAACTGGTTGTACTGATTAAGGATCTGAACCTCTAAAAGCGCAGTGTCAGCTGAGATGGGCCCCTGGGGCCTGAATCTCGTGGGCCGAGCAGCTTCTCGAAGAATTCATTATTTTAATGTTTTTGGAGGACTATCACTATTTTAGCTTGTACTGTGCTCGTCGGTGTATATTTAATACAGTGCGTTTCATTTCACTTGGGTACTTCGGTATAGTTTTAATTTCACATTATATTTGTTAGTCTGACTATCAGTTTATAATTATTTACAGACGAAAGGAAGAAAAAAGACATTAAAAATAAAGAAATACAGCAGATATGAAGAAAGTATTAAAGACAAAGAAAGAAAAACGACAGGAAGGACGAATGAAGCAGACGTGAAGTCACAAGAATGTTTGCGTGAGAGAGAGAGAGAGAAAACAGTGACGTGTGGTTGGTCGAGGAGCTGTTACATCATAGGTAACGAGCCAATTAGTGCAGGACCCTTCCTGTTCTGAAACTGTTACATCATCGTAGACACTCAGCTGTCAATCACAGGCTGAAGGAGCTCGTCGCCACGGTTACGATAGGGCACGTGACCACGATGGACCTGCGTTTCCTCTCTCTTCCTCTTTCCCTCCTTCTGTCCTCCTTCCTAAATTTCTCTCCTCTCTCTTCCTACTTCCATCTTGTCCAGCGCTTCGTTCACAGCTTCAAGAATAAAAACACAATGTAAGGAGCGTGAATATTTGTGCCTTAGTGTGCGTTTTAATTGGAAATAAACAGGAACGGAACAACGGTACGAACATACAGGAGGTTCAGCACAGCGTCACGGGGGCAAAAAATTATGATAAAACTAAAAGTTACGTTTGACTTTCCGAGTAAACGCATGAAAACATAATGAATAACCGACAGTTAGAGAAATGAAAAAGAGTAATGATGAGAAAAGACAGAGGCAGAATTCAAATACAGCTTCACAAGTAAGCAGGAAAAATAAGAAAGATATTCAAGTCTGTGGATTTATTTTGAAGTGATTGAACAGACGTGAGAAAGGAGTAAGAAAAAAACAAAAAGGAGGAAGATTCAGTACCTTTCAGTGTCCTTTACCTGCGTAGAAAACACTTGGACATTAAGACAAAGAAATTAACCACGTATCCAAGTGTACGTGGATAAATAAAGATTAGGATCATGAGCAAATGTCAGGGTTTTCTTGCGCGTAGAGTCGAAACGATTCAGAGGGAAAGATCTCGTGTAAAAGTCAAGCGTTTCTTCACTTTGGAGATGCAGTATTTGTGAGCTAGGAGCCAGACCTTCTCCTTATTAATGCAGAACCTGCCAAATCGATTCACCTTTAGTCTTTGTTCTCGTGTGTTTGTTATGACGCTTTTTATGTGTAAGTTCAACTCCAGTCAGTATCAAAGAAGGTTTCCCTCGTCTCCGTAAAACAAATGACACTGAATTAACCGCGTTGAACCCCGAGGGAGAGATTTAATAACAGTGAAGGTCTCTGAGGAAAATCTGAACTATTTACTGCTCGTAGGGTAAAATGCAACCATCGTCATCAGAAGGATCAAGAAGACGATTAACTCTCCTGCCACGCGATGATTTACGGAACCTCGGCACTGCTTCGTGAGAGAGACTAGATTGTTTTAGATCATTTCACCGGTGCCATGTTGGGTAAATAATTTCAATCTTAAGAGATAGAAAAGCCCACTGATTTTATAGAAAATCAAATAATTCTAAAAGGTATTATTGAAAGTGAAAACAGGCCAAGCTCAAGGCCACCGTGTAGTCCTGTTCTTTCATATAAATTATACAAAGGTTTTGTAACTTCTTCAGTTGAGGGATTTGAAACAAACAAAGCTACAGCCAAGTGCAACCGTGGGTTTGAATGACGCTCCACGAGTTTCTAGTGTCAGAGTTAAAGGGTTAAAGGAAAGAGAAATGAGCGGCGTGGTCCTTTAACAGCCGAGCCTCTTTGTGTCCAGCAGCTGCTGCTGAATATTCATGAGGAGGAGAGGCCGTCCACCATCCCATTGGCTGTCAGAGACCGTCAATCGCAGTTTACATAAGAGCTCCCCAGCCCCGCCAGGTTATAAATATTCATGTTAACGAACCCAGTGAGGAGCAGGTGTGTGTGTGTGTGTGTAGGGGTGGGGTAAATAAAACTGGTCCTCGGTGAGTGTTTGGTGTTTGAAAAGGAACAAAAGCTAGCATGGAGCAGGGAGGGTGGGGGAGAGAGAGAAAAAGAAAAATTAAAAGAAAGATTGGGACAGAAAGGAAGGAAAGAAAACAAACAGTAAATACAGGGTGAGAAAAAAAGAAAAGTAGTAGCGAAAGGAGTAAAAAAAGAAAGATGGTGGGGAAAAGAAAGGAAGCCGGTAAAAATAGTCAAATGAAAAATGCGTGAGGGAAGGGAAGCAACAAAAAAATGAGCAGAAAGGGAAAGAACGAAAAAGAGAGGTAGGGAAAAGGAGAGAAGGGGTTGAGAAAAAGAGGTGGGGAAAAAAGCAAAGGATAAGTAAAAAGGGACAAAAGAAAAAGAGGTGGGGAAAAAAGCAAAGAATTAAAAACCAAAATAAAGGTTAAATTTACGCTTCACAGCTTTAATCCAGAGTGAAAATGTATTTTTTCATTGAATCTGTTCTCCTGCACCGTGTGAACACAACTGCTTTTCTGCTTCAACCCGGATTTTTTTAAAATCTGAATTTACAGCTGAATCCGCAGTGAATTTAAAAAAAAAGCACCCGTCACCATTTTACTATTATGTTCTTTATTGATCCTCTGTGTGGACCGCAACGCTCTCCACATACAGAGACAAAACCTCCGATGCAGTCATCATCATCATCATCACCATCATCATCACCATCACCGTCGTCGTAACACTGAAACAAACAGAGCGCTGCCGTCACAGTGAACAGTCTGGTCAGCTCAGGTCAAAGGTCAAACACTCAACACACATGCCTGGAAACTGGACGGCAGTCAGCTCACTCCCGGCACAGGAGGGGGATTTATTCAAGAAACTAACATTTGACACTCGATGACGATTGAGGTCAGACCCAAACGCCCGAGGAACATTTTCTACACCTTGTACCATTAACATCCATTCAAAAAGACTCCATCTAAATAATGGGACCGATAACAAATGAGCCTAAATCAATCGTCACCGCTCTGAGCCGGGAGTGTGGTGAAGCTGCCGCCACAAACAGGTTACACCCTCTGTAATAAGGCAGGCTGGATGGATCAAACGTGTCCGGACGTGAGGACGACGACGCCGCCGCCGCCGTGCCTCGCCCTCGGGACGTCCCTGGTGATGTGACTGAAAAGGAATCCAACCCATCGGTTTGTTTTTCTAACTGGTTCTGGCAGAAAAGGGCTTCCACATTTACCCCTCTCTGCGTTTTCATCGGTGAGAGACGACCACGGACACCTCACTCTTAGAGTTCAACGGAAAAATGAAACTGGGAGGAGGAGGAGAAACAGTGAACAATGAGCAGGCACTACTACTGGCTATCTTTACCTCTGAAAACGTATTCTCAGAGGTAAAGATAACCTCCGGGAATAAACGAGATTTTTGAGTCGATCCTTTTTCAGTTCATAAAGTGGTTTCCTAGGCCTGCCATCGAGGGTTAGCACGCGAATCAAATAAATCATGACAGGGAGGCGTCGTTTGCCTCCTGCATTTACTAATAATACAAATTAAAAAAACAAAACAGTATTATATTTCAACAGTGACATTTGAAAAAAGGAAAAAAATACAAAACAAATCAAAGCTCCTTTGTCGTCGCTACTTCTTTCTAAATTATATCCATCCATCGTTAACATTCGAGGTCCCTGCCGATGCCGTTAGAATCAGAAGCTGACTGTTCTGTAGCACTAGTATTATTAGAATATGTTTACTGCTCTATTTTATCTGTTCAAGCTTCTATATACACATTTAGATTTCTATATACAGCGACAATAAACGCCCCCACCCAGCAGCAGCTTCTCTCAGACGGGCTTTTGTGCAACGTTTGTCGATAGTCAAACTTTCTGCTCATCTAGAGGAGGGAAATGAAAAGCTGCTGTCAGAAAATAACGTACTCTACGTTCAGAAGGGCAGAGAAACGGAGTTTTAAAAGGAGCGCTGACATTGTTTAAGTCACTTTAATAGTCACGGGAGGTACAACACGGCCCGTCTTCTGTCGAATCATCGCTCTGTTTTAAATTCGGCGGCTGACGCGTTTACCCTGCGGGTCTTTGAGGACCCGGGAAAAACATTTCATTTCTTCTCCGACTTTGTCGAAGCCGTGGCAGACTGTGATTGGATGGTGAGTCACCATGGTAGCATTTCACCGTACACGTCAACAAAGAGAAAACAGTCCGCGGTACGGCCGGGCGATATGTCCAACGGATGCGATTCATCTGAATTTTTGTATCTGAACATTGTGTAAAATGAAAATCCAATCATTACAGTCCAGACATGACAGTCCTGTAAACTGAAGTAAACTGTCGGACTATTTTCATGATTCATCTGTTAATCGGCCTTTTATTTTCTTGATTATTCAGTTAGCTGTTCGTTCTGTCAAATATCAGAAACTAGTGAAAAATGCCCATCGCAACTTTGCCAAGGGCAAGCTGACATGTGGAAATTCCTTATTTGATCTGAACCCAAAGATATGCAGCTCACTAACATGGAAAGCAAAGAAAAGCAGAAAGTATTCACATTCGAGAAACTTTAACAAGAACATTACCGTTGTTTTGGTTCGATTACTCGAATATCAAAGAGGTTGCAGATTGAATGACTGACGGTTTCATTTACAGGACCGCGGCGACTGAGGGCGGTTCGCTGTCTCTGTTCAACTCGCCGACTTTAACGTTTGTATCTAGGAATGGTCTTCTCTAGCTGCCGGGGAGCTGCTACCAGCTAGCGGCTGTCTGCAGGTACCAGACTGATGTTAAGAAACACAAACGGGGGGGGATTAGTGAGCAGACCTTTCTGCCTTGTCTGCGTTGAAACGGATTTTTAATCTGTCTGAGTTACACTTTCCCGCTGTGTGAGATAACCTGTAGTTTTTGAATATGCTTGCAGTTGGTGCAGGTCTTCTGCGGGTCATTCCTGCTCAACTGTCTTGCACACAAAATCACACAAACTACAACGTTTCAATCGTGTTTTCGTCTGATTGCGATCTGCAGGGAAAAAATTTGAAATTTCTCCCAACAAACCTGAAAAATGTTCCAGATTTTGATTCTTTAGCTGTATCGCTCGGCCCTAAGCTTAAGACATACAATTCTGTGTTTTATTTCCATTGTTTTTGGAAGACAAATGACAGCGACTGCTTTCTGTTCTCGTTACTGTCGGTGAGATAAAAACACGACACGAAGTGCAATCAGAGTTTCAGTGATTGAGTTTTGATAGTTGATTTAACATTTAAGTCCATTATCTGGTTAAAAGAAAGAGCACCGACCGTTCTCTGGCTGCAGCTTCTCCAATGTGAACATATGAGTATTCTCTTTTTTATATCATTGTCATCTGAATATCTCTGGGTCCTGGAGCGTTGGTCGGACAAAACAAGCAATTTGATGGAGCAATCTTGAACTACACCAAATTTCACAGCAAAATTATTATTTTTTTTCTTAAAGAATTTTCTTACATTTATAGGCCAAACAATCAATTAAACCGAGAAAATAATCTTCAGATTAAGAGATGTTGAATCTAATCATTAAATGTAATAACTGCTTCATAACACACTATAATGTAGTTGTGCACAGCTATAAGGACATTTTTAAGTATTAAGTACTTGTCAATGATTCTAACTTCTCCTATGAAGGCATATTTGATATTATCACAGCTGTGTTTTACTGTGTTGTGGTTCATCGTCTGTTCATCCAGCAGCCTCCGCTGACGCGTGTCTACGGGAGGAGTTAGACATTAATAAACACCGAGTTATAAACTATATAAGGTTTATAAACTGATTATTAATGTTAAAGAGGGCGACTTGAAGTAAAGTTGTAAATGTTAATTTTTTTTTGGTTTTTTTTGAGAGCAGAGTGACTGAGGATAAATCAGACTAAATATGAGTCCACGACGTGCAGCCGTCTAGATTTCTGAATCCAGGTTTCCCACTTAAAAAAGTCAGTTACAGTAACAAAAACAGGGCTGACGTATCTGGAGTCAAGGAATCAATAAAAGAAAAGCAGGCGGAAACCTTCAGCTGTAAGAACTGTCTGTCTGTGTGAAGTTTAAAAAAAGAAAAAGAAAAAAAAAATCTAAAACCAGCAGACGCCAACCAGCTGTAACGTGACGGTAAGATCAGGAAGCACCGGGTCACCTATGAACGTATTAACATGACAGAGAGCTGCATTCAAACTATATACACGACTGATCCTCACAAACATCCCTCAAACTGCAGATAAACTCTCGAATTAGCTTCTGTTTTTATCTTGTTAAACCTTTTGTATTAACAGTGTAACTAGGGTGGATGGTGGAAAACAAGAACATATTAACCCTCCGTTTCCTATTTAACAAAACAGCTGGTTTTACAGTGTGAAGTAAACAGAAAATAACTGGATAACAGAGCGTCCCACAGACAAACTCTAAATGCTTATGCTGCCTGTTAACTGCTGTTTCCAGGATTCAGTCCGACTCCTGTGTCCACAGAAAACCTCAACCATGAAAAGGACAAAAAAAAAAAGTTTCTAAACCAGACTTTCACTTTTCATTTAGACACATCAGCTGCAGCAGAGTTCGACTTTGTCCGTTCCACTCTTGAGACGTTAAATGCTTCAAAGTGGCTCTAAAGGGTTTGAACTCTTTTTTTTTTATTTTTACATTTTCAGGTTCAACATTGTTGCTAAAAGACACGTTGGCGGGATCGAACTTGTGAGTTACAGAGCAGTCTGACTACGATACGTCGCCAACACAGCTGATCCACCTGACTGCTACAGGGCCCAAAACAAAGAGGGGAGAAAAAAAAATAAAAGGAAAAATTCCACCAGTGATGCTGTGGGTCATTTGCAGAGTCCGTCCACCCGTCCGTCCGTCCACCCGTCCGTCCACCCGTCCCTCCCTCGTTACTATTGGTGGTTGCTGATGGGGACCGCAGCTCCTCACCGACCCCTCCCACCCCGCTCCTACAAACACATAACAGAAACACCTACATTTTTCTATTTCTACTGAGACTGATCAGACGTCCACAAACACTGCCTGCACTGATAGTGACTCGACTTAAAAGATAGTTCATTTAACGTCTGTTTTAAAACAATAGGTGCCCGTAAACATTTACACTTTTCGTCGTCATTCTGTGCAAAAATGTCTTCAGCAGTTTATCTGGAGTTAACGTGAGGCTTCGGTGGTCTGAGGTTCTTTCCACTGACTAAAATTCGCTTTACGTTCTGAGCTCACGGATGTTGTTGACTTCACTGTGCAGAGTTTCTTTCCACATTTACCTGGTGAAAGAGGAACGTTTCTCTGAGCCCAGCTTAAATTTCAGTTTAACACCTGGATGTACCTGCAGGATTTACGACATCACTACTAGTTTGGAGCCAATCGTTGCCCAGTACAAAATTTACAATGCGATGTGAAATCTCCAGGTCACAAACACTAAAAATTGACTTGTCGGGAAAAGTTGCCATTTTTAGAATTTTGTGGAAAAATCAAACACAAATTATGATATTATTGTATTATTGTTCTATTATCCCAAGCAGAGGATTTTTATGTCTTAAAAAATGTCTAGAGAGGATCCGAAACCGTTAGGGAAAAGGAGAAGAGGCACAGTTTCACACAGCCAATGACACATATCGACTGAGTGTGGCTGTTGTTTACTGACTAAAATCAATCATGAGACCAGATGTGGGAGATCTGGGTGACCTGGAGGAAACCCTATAATGCACTCTTGATTTTAATGGCTTTGTTTAAATGTAAGCTACATCAAAAGAGAGTCCTGCAGGGCCAGGACCAGATATGACCTGTTATCTCTAAATTAAATCCAGACCAGACCCAACCCGACCTGTTTAGGAAAGACCGGCACCTGTCCCTGTAACCAAACAGGCTCGGAACTGCCGGTGCAGGTGGTGTAGGTAAAAGCTTAGGGCACCAGGGTTTTGTAGGGGCGCACATCTGTTCAGGCAAATACATAAATGATCAAACAAATAAGAAACATGAGTGAAAAAAAAAAAAAAAAAAACCCCTGACTGACGTTGTTTACAAGTAATGTTTGCGCCTCGTTCATTAACTGACCCTTCGTACTGTTCCGAGAAAGTCTAACTTTCCATATAGCAGATAAAATTATTTTAAAAGTCATTGAGTTTAAAGCTGACAGGTTAAATCCACGGTCAAAGCACACAACCCCCACTGTCCCACCCCCGGACCGTGACATGGCAGTAAACGAGTACAGAGGTGGCGTTCTCACCTGTCATTTTCGGATCGGAGTGAGGCTGAGACTGGGGATCGGGGAGGGGTGAGGGGCGGGGTCACTCTGAGGCAAAGGGCACCTCCGGAGGGGGGGGCTTGACAGTGACGGGCTGGGACGTGCGGCGGGGGGGCGAAGGCTTGGGCTGAGCCTGCTGCTGCACCGTGTCGTAGTACGTCACACCCCCATAGGTCACCTGGGACTGACCCTGACACACGGGGAAAAGCCAGTGTTAGAGTCACACGTACAAACCTAATCCAATTTAAAGCTGCCCCGTGAAGTTTGTGTTAGTGAACAAAGTTGCGTTACAGGCGCTGCCTTGCGTGTGTCCTTTCAGTCTAATTAACAAGACTAATCACTACACACCCATAACTGCTTTCTAGATATTAAAAGGTTGACACACCATGATCCTGTTTTTATTTTAACTTTATTCTGAAAATGCTAATCTACAGACTTTTAATGAAACGTTTTCTCTCTCAAAAGTCATTACAGCCTCAACATCAGAATTTAAAAAAATGAATGATTTGGCTGAGAACTGATGAAACACTACAATGGTCATTATTCCAGGAGATTTCGACTTGTTACTGAAAATCGATATAGATTCACAGAAAGAAGTTGCCGTTGACCCTTCGATCTGTTTATGAACCAGTGTGAGAGACTGGATGGTATTAAAAGCACTGCTAAGTGACATTTTTGATACCAGGTATAGAATGCAACCAAATACCCGTTTCATCACCACATTGGCCAAAGTATCAAAAATATTAGAATATAAGGGATTATAGGACCTCAAATGACTTACTAAGTTACTAAGGTCATGAATTTCTGTGATATTCACATACTCACATTTTTGTCAGCAGTTCCCAGAAGTGTTTGAAATAATTCCTAATATCATTCATTAATGACTAAAGATGATGTGGATAAACATTTTCCGATTAAAGTAACGGTCTTCAGCAGGCTAGAAAAGACATTTAAGACTTTAAAACCTTCTAAGGCCTTTTTTTTTTTGAGTGAACTGAAATCAGAATTTTTTCAAGCCTTTTCAAGGCCTTGAGATACCTGGACAAACAAAGAATGTGTACCTGTGGGTTTGGGTACATGGCAGGGTAAGGGAAGGTCATGACGCCTGGCGGAGGGTAGAAAGGCGGCGGCAGCAGTTGCTGTGGTTGCCCCGGTGACAGAGAAACAGGTGGGCCTCCGTAGAGGGCGGGGTTAGCAATCGGGGCACCTGATTGGTGGGGATGGAGACCTGAAGAGGAGGCGAAGAGAGGAGCGACTCATACAAAAGCATTTATAAATCCCAACTTTAATTCTTAAAACAAAAGAAACCAGCTTCTGAAACGAATAAGTAACCAGATGCCACTGACCGGGGTGGGGGATGTGCATCTCAGGCTGGACCAGCATGCCTTGTGGTGGGATGGGGGCGGGGCCATCCCCGTGGGCGTAGATTGGTCCCTGGTACGACACTGCGAAACAGAGGCAGAGGGAGCTTAACGAAGTGATCATGACCAGCGGTGCACTGAAGTACAGCTGTAGTTACTGGTTCATCCAAAATAAATGATTAGCTTTTCAAGTATGATGCAAGCTAGTTAAAATCAACTCCACCCTGATAACATTACAGTGCTGTTTAAACACTATCATCATCATCTGTATTACCAAACACGCAGTAATCTGCAGAAATTGTTGGTATGGGAGGAAATCCACACCATGACAAAGCTGCTGTTTCAGGGCTGCGCTGAGCTCGTGTTTTTCGAGAGAAAACATGCGAAAGGCCGAGCCACAAAAACGGTATCTTCTAATGAGCTTGTTGTCGGCAATGATTGTCTCTCACCTCTAGCTCATGCACCACCTAACAGGTGGGTGCATGAGCAGGACTCCTCTGGAGCTCTTCTTAGTATCAGTAGATATAGGAGGCACTTGATAAAATACTTTTCCTCCTACTCTAAAAATTAAGACCAACTACCCTTCATGCTAAGAATGTTTGGCCCGTTAGGAAAGTAAGCAATCGGACCAAACCAGTGTTGGGGCATAGAGGGAAAATGAATTTCCAAAACTTTAACAAAGATCTAGTACAGGAAAGTCAAATATGTAAACCACATAAAGACATTTATGTAACACAGTAATCCCTGACCTTGACTGACCTCTGCTGGTGAGCGAGACGAAGTACAACACAGACTGACACTCCAGTTTGAGGCACCCCTCAGCTACTGATGCTTTTCTTTAATACTTTTCTACATGAACACAAAACCTCCGATTTTTTCCTTATACTTTCTTTAAAATTAGCTAATATTTAGATGTAAATTACAAGGATATTTCCAAAAAAGGCTAAAGCTGCTCACTTATTCATTGGCACTCGTCAGCGTCAACCCGATATCCAGTGTGTTATCTTTGACTAATTCTGTGTTTCATGTCATGTTATCATCTTACTGGGTTCGTAATAGTGTCCCTCCATCACTCCCAGGTGCATGGGCGGCGCCGGCTCAGGTACGGCTCTCTGACGTTGGGAGGAGTAGCGTTTGGCCCGATTGGAGCCAACACCCATCTCCTCCATGCTGGAGAACTGAGGCGGCCCGCCGGGGATGTGCATGGGGTTGGGAAGGCCTGTGGACAGAAATGTCAGTCAGAGCCATCGTTCCTCAGAACCATGAGGTAGTTCTTACATCTATTATTAAATAATACCGTGTATGTCGTGCTCCAATGCAAATATTATAAATATAAAAATTGAGAAAAGATGAGGAGGAAAAGACAGAAGAATAGGGAGGAATGTTTTCTTATGTTAACATTAAAATGTAGCTATAGAATAGCAATTACGCTAATGTTAGATAATAATGCTATGATAGCTGCTATACTCAGATAATGTTTGAAGGAAATTCATCTGAATGGCATGACGTATTCAGATCCTTTACTTAAGTAAAAGAACCGATACAGCAAAGTAAAAATACTCCATTACAAGTAAAAGAACTTCATGAAAAATTCTACTTCACTTAAAGTATTTAAGTATTAGCAGCAAAATGTAGTTAAAGTGTTAAATTAAAAGTACTGGTTTATTGGCTCTGACAGATTTATTATTATATCTGACATTAGATGATTAATACTGAAGCATGTTGCTGTTGTAGCTGGTGAAGGTGGAGCTTCTTTGAACTACTTTATATACAGTTTTATACACAGGGAGACCAGATAAATCTGAGGGGCCCTGAAGTGATTCACGGGAGAGGAAACAGGAAAAAAAGTTCTGATACACAAATATGTTTGTGTATTCTTCTCTAATCTTTGATTTTCGCTGAGATATTGGCTCATTTGAACATTTGTTGAAATGAGACCACGTAGGAAGTTTAGAGGGGGGGAAAGAAAAAAAAAAAAAATCACTGTTTGGCGAAGCTGTTAACAGCTCATAGACTTCTGAAATGTGACGCTGATATACTCTGTTAAATGTCAGAAGACAAAAAGGTTGGAAGCCACTGGTTTAATCTTTAACAATTTGTTGTGTTAGTACTTGAGTAAATGTACTTCGTTACTTTCCACCACTGCTAGCCAGAAGCTAGCTATCTGGATAACTGCTCCTTCCTACAACGTACGGCATTGTGCTGAATTTCGTTGACCACTATCAGTAATAATAGCCAACACTGTGGCCATTGTACCGCTGAAAAATGAGTGGGTGGCGATGAGGCAGTACTGGTGGCATAATGTGAGGTGGGGATGGAGGGCGCCTAGGGCACCAGAATGTCTAGAGCCGGCCCTGCCTCACCAACTCCGCTCGGGTAGGTGAGGACTGATCACACGTTGTGATGGGCCAGTGAGCCCAGTCCCGGCACACGCACGCGGCACGCTCTCATGTGCAAAAACATAAAAGCAATATGTGGCGGTCAATGTTGATATGATGACCACATGACTCCGCTACGACAGTCAGCGGCCTGCGGAGTCAGCGAGCTCCGGCTTCGTTTTCATCTGTATCCTGGTGACTACAGCCTACGTATGACCAACGTGATATTTGTTGTGTACCAGTTTGTTCTCATCTGCACTGGCCCCCAGCTGCATTTCTCCAACATTTGAGCTGAGTTCGTCAGAGTAGCGGACACACAGGGATAATTTCGTGCCCTAAAATTGCTGGGAACAGGATGCAGACTCAAATTATGAAATTAACTCATTCAGCAAACTCTGACTTATTGCGTTCTGTGTGTTAGGAGGTAGGGTGGGATAATTATATTTGGATTGACAAAAGGTTGGTCAGACAGAAAAACCCCTGAGAACCGCTGGAATGTGTTACATAAATGTTGCTCAGAGTTATAATCCATTATTTCCTGTTTACCGTTCTTGTGTTGACAGAGAATCTTGTGCACCAGTGTACTTAAAAAGACATTTTGTTTCTCCTTGCTAGTTAAAACCAACTGTGATACGGATTTCAGGTCATATTACCCAACTCTAGTTTTATGTTAACGTTAATAATTGTTTTGTTTTCCCAGTTACATTTTATAGTATATAAAGTATAGTAGATATTATTAAAAAAATAAATCAAAATAAGAAGCGTGAGCAGAGTAAAACAACCTGAGCGTATGTGACAGGTGTGTAGAGAGAAGCCTGAGGTCATCTCCACTCACCTCTCATCTCAGAGCGGATATATGACGTCGGGCTCTGGCTCCAGCTCTGTCCTGCCAGACTGAGTCGAGCCACATCTTGGTCCAGCTCCGTCAGCCCTGCTGCTCCTGCCTGGCTCGGCCCATCTCCGCCTCCCGTCCAGCTCTTCCCTCCCACACTGCCGGGGGACGAGGCGTTCCCTCCGGCCGCAGACTCCTCCATGGACGGCTGTTTACTGCCCAGGTCTGCGGGCCTAGAGCGAGTCCTGCGAGCCAGCGAGTAAGATTTACGCTCCACCGGCCGCTCAATGGGAGGAGAGGCTTCCCGATTGGTCGCTGCTGATTGAAGGGAGGGGTCAGTGGTGGTGGAGGAAGCAGCCAATCCAGACGCAGATCTGTCGGCGCTGCCTCGTTGTTCCTGCTGCTGTCGTCTCGGTGAAGCGGACTGGTAACCGCCCGGCTGTGACGATGCCGCCGTCGTTGCGGCACTTAAGCTCAGGTCCTGTTCCCCAACGCCTCCTTGGCTGACAGTATTGTTCTCAATGACCAGAGAGGGACCCCCCCTTCCCCCACCACCGCGCCCTCCCCTGCTGACCACAGACCTGTCTCCCGCAGGCTCTGATTGAGCTTTAGGGCCTTGTCGTTCTCGGGGATGCATCTGGGGCGCGTTAGATTCATTATTCCTGTAGTGGGACTGAGGTGGGAGGTGCATCTGATTCTGGTGGGATGGTCTGCTGCGGGAGGGAGGCGGTCTGGAGGGGTTGTTGCTGCGCTGAGCGGAGGAGAGAGGGAGAGGAAGGGGATGTCGAGGAGGTTTGGATGGACGAAGGTGGAGGGGCTCCTCCTCGGTTCAGCCCTCCTCCTCCGCTCTGCCAGGATCGGACCGGTCGCTCTCCTCCTCCCTCTCTCCACCGCTTGTCTCTGCTGGGAGACACGCTCTGCCTGGAGGGAGACAAAGAGATGCCAACTTTCAGATTCAACAGATTAAACTTAACAAATATTTTGTCCATCCCATTTCTACGACTTAAGGTTGACAAAATATTAGGAACACCTCTCAGTATAACCCAGTACAGTTCGACATCACCACAAATTACAGCCTCGAAAACAACCATTAAAATAAATCAACTCCTCTTTCAAACAGTCAATAAAAACCAAACATTATAATCCTCATGAAGGAGGATTTATTAAAGGCCCGATGTGTTAAACTGCCCCATTTATTAGTGGGATAATGTGACAAAATGGAGTAGTAATGTAGTGGCAAACCATTTCCAGGTCTCTTCTTGGTGGTGCGTCTAACCACACTGCAACATCCAAGAATTACTATATATAACTCAATTAGCAAAATTTAACAAAAACTACGGTTTGGTGAATCTTGGCTGTGATGGATCATTAATCTGCAGCAAGGTTCAAGTTGATTTTCATATACTACTGTAATAAATTGTGCTGTAAATTATGGTATCGAGATTAAATCGCCTCTTTCTTGTCTTTCTGCTTTATTCTCAGTTAAGGCAGAGCTCACCTGGGCCTGCGCTGCCTGTATGGCCGGTCTCCGGGGCCGCCACCGTTTCGGATGTCATAACCGTAGATGGCGATGAGCTCCTCGCGGCTCTTGGGCGCCTGCTCCTCCTCCCTGAACTTGTCGTGCTCCCAGCGACCCTCGTCTTTCCACAACTTCCTGTTTCGACCTTTAGGTCTGAAAGGACACAGACAGGGAGACACGATGAAGTTAAAGGCAAATGCAGGAAGCCCGTCGTCTGTATGTTATCACCCAAAAGGGCTGTAATGCGGCAATCGAGGAGTATTAAAGAGTAGCAACTGTAATATGCTGAACAAACACAGTGATCAAAAGCTTAACTTGATCATAGCGGATTCAAAATCTGCTTAGAATTTGGTCAAATTGTTGTTGTAATTTATTTTAAATTACATCAACAAGTTTACGTCCTTTACCAAAAGCGAAAAACAAATCTTAAATTTTATGAACTGACGGGGTGGAAAATAAACACCACCTGTCTGTTGTTAATTTTTTTCTTTTGGGCGATATCAAACCTAACAAAATGACTTGATATAACAACATCCACATTTATTTCCTGATGGATAATAATGTGCAGCATCTTAACCTTTTCTTTTCCCCCCACCTTAACATAAAACAGGCAGTTGATGAAGTGAATTTTTTGGAGAGCTCTTAACCAAACAAACTAAATGCAAAAATGCACTAAAAGTAATTATAATGGCAATAATAAAATGATAAATAAAAACTCTGCCTGTACCTCTCCTCCTCCTGAGCGTGTCCTCTGACGTCGTGCTCGAAGAACAGACCCTTCCTGGGGATGTAGGCCGGGTTTTTTCTGTCCTCATCATCATCGAGCTGCTGACCGGGTTTACCTCCCGCCTTCGTCTCGGGATCATCCGTGGACTCCTGCATGTGTGTGTATCAGTTACGAGAGAAGAAGACATCATGATGACAGCGTCTAACGGTTCAACTGTCTGCTGTCAACCATTACGCGTTCTGCGGCTGCTGATTCAAAATCATTATGTGTAAAATATTATCTAACATAATTATTATATGTTTAATGTTGGTCAGAGGTATTATTCCTCGACAAGCAGCAGGTGTGTTTTAGGATCTGTCGGGTTTACCAGTGTTTTACAGTGGAGGCGGCCTGCCTCCACCTGGAATAAAATGTTCCTCGACTTAAGTCAGAAGAAATAACATTGTAATTAAATATAGGCTTGTTAAGCTTCAGGGAAAGCAAGCAGTGGCTCTACATCACAGAGCAGAGGTTATGTACTTAATGAGTGAGGTGATCGTTTATACTGTTGTCTGGTAACTGTAGTCGATCACACTGTATGTTTACTTCACATTCAATTAATCAGGGCAAGGGCTGTCGCATTAACCGCAATATTGCAATTGCACCGGACTAATGACATGCAAACCGCAGGAGATGCCAAGCAACCGCGTCAACCGCCATGTTCACATCCCCCCCCCATGAGGCTAAGCCCTTCTTGTTTTTATCCTTCGCTGCGTAACTGTGTATTGAATGTTAAATAAATTCACAATGAAAACAAGAGTTACGACTGTCTTTTTTCCCTACCAACTTTCTATTTTTTATTCGGTGCTGCTGAGTTTCAGTCTTTGTTTTTTGAAATGGAAACGCTGGCAAATGTTTTATTCGCCTTTTTTGGGAAGATTTCTGAACAGGGAAAGCCAACCAGTTTAGGCGAGGCAACGTGCAAGATCTGCACCTGCAAGAGAGATGAGGAAACACACCGCCGTGGCTGAACTGCTTTGGTCACAATGTACATTTGGCAGCGGCAAACTAAGGCACTAAGCAAGGCACACAGCCCGAGCAATGGGCCCTGTGCCACAGCTTGGTCAGGACATTCTCTCGGGGCTGGTTGAAGGGAAGGGATCTAGCGAAAGCACAAGAGGAGCTCCAAATACCCCACCATGGCCTCATACTGAAAAGCTACAAAAAGTTAGACTATTAGGTTTACCGTAGGCAAGTTTATTAATGACCAAACTGCATAGAGTTCGCACTCAATAAAATACTTCATTACTTCATACTTCATTTGGACTACATTGAAATTAAAATCAGCATAGGCCTTGCCTACTAAAAATTTCAATGACAGTTAATATAGCATTGCAGCCTGCCTATATTCTGTTGCTGGCTTGATGGGATGTTTTAAATGAATCAGTAAGTATGAATAAAATTAATGAATGGTACTGAATCAAGTTTGAATTGCAGTATACCGTATTGCTAAAAAATGATCCATTTCTCTTTCTACATCCTCTTCCACCATCCAGTTTCTTGGGGTAAACCCTGCCTGTTCCTGCGTTAAGGCGCCTTTACACTGTGCAAATACTACAAATGTAAGTTTATGATATTGCACACTGCGTGAGATGGGTCAAATAAAATCTCGGCCTCAATCTGTGTCAGATTGTACGATATCAGTCTGAGGCTGTCCGGTTGTTCAATGGATGCGTGGGCATCGGCAGCGTTACGATGTAAAGAGAAAAAAGTATATGAGAGCAGCGACGCAAGTTTTTTCCCTTTGCCAGAGTCACACCAATTCCTCTCTCTTTCGCTCCCATCATCGTTGTTTTCTGTGTGTTTTTTCGTAATCTTTGTTTTAAAAAGTGGCACGTTCGACATATTCTGCATCATTTCCTGTCATATTCTGATTGGTTAGTTTTCTGAGGTCAGTTATAGCAGCATCCTAAACTTCGGACTCTTTCTGAATGCTGCCACTGGCTGTCTCTGTTGGCCTAAGCTTCAAATCGGGTGCCGGTCGACGAGTCTCAGGACCACCGTTTTGGACTGAAGGCCACAGATTTTTCTACCTTTCTCGTTCAACTTACCTTCTCAGACAACCCTAAAATCACACAGTGTAAAGGCCTTTAATCAAGCACTGAATGTGGATGCAGTAATGAAACTGAATGTACTGCTGCAGCATGTTTGCAATATCTAATTGTAGTTCAAATTTTTGTATGATTTATTGTATATTGCAATCCAGCTCCACATGGTCACTTTTATATGTGGTGAAGTTTTGTGCCACACTGTGAAGCCACAGCTGTGGAGGCCACTCTGGCAGAGGTTCAGTGAGTCTCACCTGTCCATCGCCACTCTGTCTCTCTCCAGCTAGATTTCCTTTCTCCTCAGCTTTATTCTCCTCTTTACTCTCCTCTTTACTCTGTCCTCCTCCCTCCCCTTCTGCTTCCTCCTCCTCCCCGTCCTCTCCCTTTGCCGGGCCATCGGCAGCAGGAGGTTTGGGCTCACTGGCTGCTGCTGCTGCTGCTGCTGCTGCTGCTGGAGCTTCTTCATCGCTGTACTGCTCTGCCTCCTCTTCCTCCTCCACTCCCTGATGAAACACAGAGGAACAGGGGGTTTAGCTTTTCAAGAACTCTACCTACTATATTTAGCATTTTATCCTGATTAAAAATACAAGATTAGACTTGGCCAAGGAAAACGTTCACACAAAGATATAAACGAGTTAAGAAAATAAAGCCCCTGAAAAAACTTTTAAAGTGGTTTTAACTGCTATATCGACATAAAAGACCTGCCATCAGGGCAGTGCTGAGAACAACTTTCTTCTTCACTCTGGTTTGAGGCTTGAACTGGTTATTTCAGACATTGTACCCACCTTATCCACAACCAGTGAGATAAGTGAAAAACCTACAGAACTGAGAAAATGTATACACCCCTTTAAGTATTTTACTTACTTGCGTTCTTTCCCCCTTCAGTACATTTTACCAGCACTGTAGGATCTACAGACATGTTCACTTATGGGTATGTGTTAAACCTTACTGAATTTCATACAGCTGATGTGTTTTACCTCTGAATGAGAGCCGTTTTCCTCGGGGTCTGCACTGTCGTAGTCAGAGAGGACAGCTGGACAAGAAGGACAGGCAGATAGAAAGATATCATTTTAGTGTCAGGGTTCCAAGGATAAAAACTGAGGCAGCATCGGGATTCACAGAGATTCTACAACAGTCATGAACAAAACAAATGCTTCATTACATGATACAGGATATTGTCACATTTTACAAGCTGGGTATAAGCCCTCATTTATTACATTACTACATTACACATGTCCCACTACAATAAAAATGGAAAAACCGCAATTACTTTCTTTTAATTTACTTTTAATGTTCTTTGTGCCAGCTATTTTCATCTCACTAGGTTGTGGGATGGGTGCTATATGTTACTAGGAAATAATAAATGTCTTACCTTCTCCCACCCCATCTTCACTCTCCTGCAAAGAGACGGACAAAAAAAGGAATCAGCTATGACTCATGACAGACGTGAAAGTGTTAATCTCCAGGAAGCTAAAGAAGCTCAGCTGCACCACCGAACTGCTCACAGCCTTTTCCTAAAACTCTTTGATACAATCACACTGGGAGCTGGCTGCTGAAAACAACAACTCTTCTTCTTCCATAGGACAATGAACACACACAACAGGTGTGTTTTTGTTTTGGTTACAAGTGAGATGTTAATATGATTCAGAAAGTCCAGTCTGAGTAACAGATCAGTGCAGTGTTTTGACGTCTGATAAACCTTTAGACTCACTGGAGTTTAATATGGAAAGGTATCTATTGTATGAAAGCAGACATTACATTACAGGTGTCTGTAACTTCGGGGCTAGGATCATCAGATTCCCCAATATAACTGGGATGTATGGTTTGGAAAGGAATCACAGGGTCTGTGAACTTTGCAATGACAAAAATCTGGGGGACGAGTATCATGGAAGCACAATAAACAAAAAGGGAAGGTACTTGCAGTTTTCAACTACCATTTAAACTATCCATCTATATTCATGTTAACTTAGTTATTACAGCTGCATAAGACAAAAGTGACATGTAAATTAGACGTCTACTTAAACAATGTTTTCCATCTTTTTCACTCATTTATGTTGCACTTCATTCTTGAGAGGACCCATTGTGTGGTCATTATTATGCTATATTTTATGTTTGTACTCTGAACACAGCCTGCACTGTTGTTGGTGTGAAGTTGAGGTCAAAGTCCTTGCCAGAGTTGCAGGAACCAGATCCAGCAAATCCCAAAGACTTGTACTCCCATTCCATTCATAAAAAAACACTGAGGTATTGTTTTTATTGCATTTATACCTCAGCAAGCACATGTCTGCATTTGAGAAAGTGTCACCTTTCAACCACATGAGGCCCCGTGGGGAAGCACAGCTGATTTTTTGAAAGGATTTTTGAGAGTGGGGTGGGGGTTTTGGTTTTATGGTGTATTCGTCAGTACCAAACAGATCTCGGGTGTTGCGTCAAAGACCGCTTCTGAACGAACCGTATCCCTAACCCCAACCGGTCTTCTGAGATACCGTATCTGAACTCTAACCAGTTTTCTCTGCTAAGCCTAACCCCAACCACGATGGCGCTGACGCTGGAAACGTAATTTTAACGAGAGAGAAGCAGCCCTCGACACCTCGCCGGGTCATCTAAGTCTAGAGTAACGTGCGCTGGACGTGGCAGACTCACACGGTGGAGAGGTAGCATGAGCCCGCTAGGCCCCTAGCGGGCTGCTAAACAAAAACTGACCCCCACAACAGCCCACCAACACTGCGTCCACACCTGTGCGCACACACGGCCTTCCCAGCTGGCACTTCCACGGGACAAATTTGGAGCAAACAGCCTCTAATATTTGGTCAAACCTGCGGCAGTGCAAAATAACCGGGGAGAAGCCGGAGCCAGTGTTATGGCCACATTTGTTAATCATGTAAATGTGCTCCAGCTGGCGTCTTTCCATCTCATTCTCACAACAGAAAATACAATAACAATAAAGTTCACAACGTAGACAGCTCGTGTTCTAAATTGTTAATTTAACATACTATGACGTATTCACAAAAGTGTAAATTTAAGATGTCCCCAGTAGAATTGAGCTGCTAACGATTAAACCGCTAACTTGTCTAACGTTAACGTAGTTTCCTTCAAGATAACATTAAACTAATCTCAAGTTGTTTATGCCAAAAGTCAGATGCATCTACAACTTATCCATCCACTGATAATTCCCCAACGGTAACACCAAGCCAAAGCAAGGACTCGGGCCCCGAGGAAAAGTTTTACTGGAGGCGGTATCTGTCCCAGGTCCCGGCCGGGACATGGAACCGTCGACTCGGCGAGCTAACGTTAGCTTCCGGAGTTAGCCGCTACTCACACACTCGGACTCCACGTCGCTCTTCGCCTCGGCCCGGGATGCTGTCGCCTCCGCCGGGTCAGGATCCCTCCCCCGGCTCTTGATCGCCGGGGACCCCGACCTCCCGCTGTCCGAACCCGAACCGGACTCGTCGTCGTCCTCGCTGTCCTGGGACGCGCGCCGCCTCCTTCGCCGCCGGTCCGCCATCTTAGGGCTCGAATGGTTGGAACCGGAAAGAGGCAAAGAATTGTGGGTAGTGAAATTCTTCTTCACCGGGGCTTACGTTATTTACTGCCATCTCCTGGAGTTTTATTTTAAAACAATGTTTTGACTGTGTTTTTTACACTTAAAACGCAAGACGATACAGATTATGAAAATTTAAAAGTAAAACTAATGTAGTATAAAACGAGATTCTTGTAGTAAAACCCTCCTTCGTGACGGCTCTAATGTTATTTTTTTATTGAAACAGTGTTGGATTAGTTTTAGCTGGGTGTTCCTAACAAACAGAACACTGAGCGGACAGTGCTGTGCGAAGTGCAGGCAAAATGGCAACAGCAAAGTCAAAGAGAACTAAGCCAAAATACCGGGATACAGCCACAGGTTTGCCAAATTCAAATATTACGAGATTATAAGAAAGCCTTGCGGCACAAAGGCGTTGTTGAGAGCAATTTACAAGAGATACTGTTTCTGCAAATGTAAAATTCTTTGAGCTTCAAACTGCTTTGAATGTGATGATCAGGATCTTAAAATCAGTTCTAAAGCCAGTGTAAGAACTTTAAAATGGGGCTCATTTGATCTGTTTTCTTAGTCTGTGTTTCATCTCTGAAAACGGGACCTGTTGTTTTCTACAGTGTCATTTGTTGTCTCAAACAGCATTGGCATTTAAGATGATTATAAATACCAGAACATTTAAAAGCTCTTCTTTGCTCATCTTTAGTTTTTATGTAGCTGATGAAAATAATCAGCAGATTCTCAGATTCTCTTTCTTCAGTCTGACATTGTCTCTTCTCTTCCAGCAGATAGTGGTCTGCAGGAGGTTTAAGATGAACATAAGGTCAGTCTGAGGAACAGATGTGAACGTGTGACTGAAGGAACTGATGGAACAGGAAGTGGAACCCTCCTCAACAGGATCCACACTGAGCTCTACATCACAGAGGGACAGAGGGAAGAGGTTAATACCCAACATGAGGTGTGGCAGCTTGAGACAGCTTCCAAGATGAAGACCTTCCATGAAACTCCAATCAAGTGCTGCGACATCTTTAAATCTTTGTCTGACCAGCAGAGACGCATCAGAGTGGTTCTGACCAACGGCGTCGCTGGCGTTGGAAAAACCTTCTCGGTGCAGAATGGGGAATCTGCTTCCCTCGGCTCTCGTCTGGATAACTTCCCGACCTGCAGCAGCCAATCAGATTCCTCCTAAATGTGTTGACAGGGTAACAGAAGTACGAGGCTTCTAGCCTCTCTGCTCTGTCCCTGAATGTAAACCCATTTTCCTGCCTTCCATCTGTAAGATTAAAGTAAAACAAAGATCCCCATTAAAAGTCTGTAGGTATGATAGAGAGTGATGAGAATTATTGTTTCATGTCAAACAAAATAACAAAATATAAGCTGAACCACAAATGTGAAGAGCTGGTGTTTCACATCAAATTATGACGTTTACTTATGTCTGTTGTGTATTTTTTATTAAAAATTGTCTGATTCCATTGTAACAGATTCTATATATTCTCTAATCACAGATTTACTGATTGTGGAGTCTCAGGGACTCACTGTGAAGCTGTGGCCTCAGCTCTGAAGTCCAGCCCCTGCCATCTAAGAGAACCGGACCTGAGTCTCAACAACCTGCATGGTTCAGGAATGAAGCTGCTGTCTGCTGGACTGGAAGGTCCAAACTGTAGCCTGGAGACTCTAAGGTCAGTTCACTAAATGGAGCTGTTGTAATTTTTTTTAAATATTTTTTTATATTGCCCTAAAGCATTGTGTTATTTACAAGGTGTTCTTGAAAACAGATTTTTTTTAAAAACAGATTAAAGCTGCGCCAGTGGCTCCGATGCAGAAAAGAAGACAGTTAGCTGGAGGGAATTAAATTCATGCTAGGAGCAACATCTGATTTGCTTCCGGCTCCCCCAAATCATAGTAAATGAAAAGGTGAGGACCCAACATGTCCTCAATGTTCAGGTGCAGCTTCACTTTGGCGCGTTCTATCAGGGTGTAGACCAAGGTCTTCTCAAGGACGACACGCCTGGAGACATCACCAAGTGCTGAAATGTCCATCAGCAGCCGTTGAGAGTAAGAACTTAGAGCTGAACTCACTGGATTCAAAAAGGAAACAACAGGGGATTTGTTTGTGAGGGTGAACAACTCAGGGAAGCAGGTAAGTTTGAGCAGGCGTGGTGCGGGGCAGCTGAAGGCAAGGATGGACTGGCAAATGGGAGTAGAATTAGGAAAACCGCCGGCCTGTACCACGAAGAAAGTTCAACATATCTTTTCATTATCTGGCCTGACTAAACCTGACAACTGTAGTCACGCTAAGCAGTCACACAATGGTGGTTGTCAACTCAACACTGTTGTTGTGTTCGTGTCTACAGGAAACAAAGCTGGATTACAGCTGACAGCCTCGCCAGATGTACAGAGACGATGGTCCTTGTTCATCAAACTGTCCTACCATCAAATCTGATCTGAAACTGTTTGTTCTCTCCTTTCAACACTACAGAGTTGATCAGTTTCATCTCTGTCCCTGCTCTAGGATCAGTCTGACTGAAGCCTGCAAATCACTGGCTCTTATTTCAGAGAAGCATCATTACATGTCGTAATCATGTGGTCTTTGTACAGACCAGGACCTCTGCTGAAGTCCAGGAATCCCATCAGTATCTCCGTATCTACTGTCTGCGCAGTAACGAATCATCGTGACTCTCAGGAGTTTGCACATTTCGCTCCAGTCCTCAGTGGAAACAGAGGACACACACTTGTCTGGGAGCTTCCAGCTCAGTGTGTTCACTGCCGTACGTTAACATGAGAGCTGCCAGGAAGATGGCTACGCTGCACAGCTGCTCCACATCTGGACTGAACAGCATTCAAGTCCCTGCTGCTCCTCGTAGTGGATGTGCTGCATCACTGAGTGACAGCTGATGAAGTGAGTCTCTGTAGACACTGATGTATCGCCTCTGTTGTCTGTCTCCTTCTGTGAGCAGATGGAGGTGATGACGTAGGGGTCGTGTAGTGGAAGTGAGAGTTTCTGTGATCACGGAGCAAGAACGACATGTCAGACGTTAAACTGGGGGGGGGGGTGAAGAATGCTCACCACAAATACATTTTAACAGCAGCAGGAGTGAAAGTTTAAACAGATGTTTTATAGTCTTCTTCCAGCAGCATCGTTTCCACAGTTTGTAGCAGCTGAACCCAAAATCTGTCCGTACAGCAACATATAGAAGACAGGAACACAATAAGACGTGTAAAAAAGACAAAAACAATTACTCTACTTTTAAGATGATGAAATAAAATGTCAAAGAGCATCAACTAACATTTGAAGAAAGGCTCATTTTAATGTCTGTCTGCTGCAGGGGGCGGATTCACTTCCTTCACCTCCAAAAATCCACAAAATGTAAACACGTAATTGGCCCAGGGGGGCAACTGTACATCTATACTGCTTCTTTAAAAGTACAACTAACAGCTCGTGAAGGCAGAGACGGGAAAGAGAGGCTGAAAGTGTGGGGAACTCGTCCTTCTAGTCCTCAACAACCTGTAGCCAGACATAAATGCAAAAAGGCAGTAGATCTTAATGTTACGGATTTAAATGTGCCGCATGAAACCAGACCAACTAGTGTTCAAAATATGACTCAGTCGTGTAGGTTGGGATTACAAACATTTTAATCAGTTAAAACACTTTAAATCTGGATTCTTTTCTAAACACGTTTTTAATAAACATGTCAAATGTGAACTTTTCCTCACAAGTATAAATGCTATTTGTGCAAATAAAACATTACTCTCTCCATGAGGTTCTTGAAGACGTTTCACCTCTCGGACGAGAAGTGAAACGTCCTCAAGAACCTCAAGCAAGTCCAGATGTCGTCGTGTAGCACTTCGAGAAGCCCTGAGCCGGCTGACGTAGACTCTTCAGACATATTACTCTCCCCACCTTCTGCCATGATAAAGGTGTGCAGTGATTCTTGTAACCTGCCCTCAAAATTAAACACTGTTGACCCAGTTAGTCTCAGACTTTCCGCAGTTTTATGGCTGGACGAGGCACAGCGGTCAACATCTCGTTGTTTCCCTGGACCGTCCTCTGGGAAACATTTGGTCTGTTACAGTCCGACAGTCTTCTGTCTCTAGTGTGATAATCATCATCTGGACACTGTGCCTGCCCGGTAGATTCGATCCAGCCAGCTCAGATTTATCAGCGTCAAAGTTTTCCAGCTGAATGTTGACACAGTTCAGCTTCCACCTGCGGAGCAACGGTTCAATCGACCAGTCGGCACTGAAACACGAGGAGGAAGAGGAGGAGGGTTAAAACAGAATCAGTGACACAGAGCTGAACCGAATCCAGAACCTCCAGGTTTCCAGGTCGACATCTTCACTGTGCTCCTCAATAATCTAACTCTTCGTTCCGATGACATTTCAGGATGAAATCCAAGGACGAGGTTTCAGACGGGATTGAAATGACAGCAGGAGCAGCTGGTTCACAGAGGAACAGTGGGTCACTGCGGCTGTACTTATTACTGGGGTGGGGGTGGAAAATGACAGGGCAGGTGATGTTAAAAATCCCCACACCTCCTCTAGAAACACAAATCCAGTCTGAATGGGCTTTTATTTGAACTGTGTATTCATTTACCTTTCATTTTGTATTTATTGTATCTATTTAGTTATGTATTTTTATTGTATTGTATTTCATTGTTCAGCAGCCTTTAAGAAACAGCATTTCCCACATCCCACAGATCATGGCCACAGAAACAAAGCAGGTCTACCTTCTCTCTTGGTACGTGGTCCAGAACTGGGCCCTGGGGTTTTTTCTTAGAAGAAAAGCGACAGTCACGAGGACATCTTCAAAATCTGAAACAGGTTTCAAATGTTGAGTTAGTTTTAGATACGTGATATTGTAAATTATATTGTTTGTAGTTTGACTTACAACTGTGACATATGTACATGTTATATTTGTATACACTGGGTTAATTTACATGCATTTTAATACTATCAGTATATTACATGGATTTGAATGTGATTTTTATATATCCGTTAGAATACTTTTTCTCGGCCTTATTATTCTTATGATTTACTGCACACAAGCCTTTTAGCACAGCCTTAGAAGCACATATTCGTCAGTATCGGCTCCGATCTCAAATCAGGTCAAATTCGGGGCTATAGTTGGGATTTCAGAAATACTGAGATCAAGAGTCCAACCTCTTCCAGCCAAACCTCCAACCCCCTGAGAAATGTTTGACCCCAAAACCAGGAAAGGTCTGCAAAATGGTTTAACTCAATATTTTTACGGCTGCAAATAAACATTATTTTTGTTGATGATTCATCTACAAAATATTTCCTCGATTAACTGTTACCAGGAAATATTTCCCAAAGCCCACGGTGGCATATTCAAATTGATTATACTTAGTACCGCGTCCCAAACTCAAAATATTTAGTTTACTACCAGAGAAGACAATGACAAGTTTTCCAGTGTGTAAAAAGTGTTGGTTTAAATCACGTCTGATGCGCTGGAGCCAGCGGATGATACAGTTTTGTCGATCGAGAAGTCAATTACTTGACCAATCGCCTCAGCTGAAAATATTTTCACATTATATTTATTAATTTAACTGGACTGTTGTAGTTTCTGTTCGTTTTATCTCCCTATGTGACGGCATGAATGCTGTTTCAAAGAATTCTCCAATACGCTTTCATTGGAGAAATACTACATCAAATAATCCCTTTTTTTAATTTATTATTAATCGGTCTCAATTAAATTTACTGACTCTAAAGAAGACTCAGTTTTAATTCGGGTGATTTGTTATTTAATTTGTCGTGGTGACTTTTTTTCTTTTTACTTTCAGGATTTTCTTGTTAAGTTTTAAGTTGTTTGTCTTGTGTTTTCATCTTTTGACAAAACCATGTTGGAAATAAGTGTTTTCACTTGAACATGTTATCCACTGGGTTTTTTCATGTCTGCATAAAAAAATCATGTCATATCAAAGAATATCAGAACTAGACCTTTAAAATCGCTTCATGCATAAGTTGTGTGCAACTGCAGGTTGTAAACTGCTCCTCAGTGTCCTCTATGGGGACTACGGCCCCGATCAACTGTACATTTTGTTGTTGTATACGAACCGACCTTGAGGCTCGTAGAAAACGTCTGATCCCAGGATCACGTCCAGCTTAGGAAGCAGAACCAGATCCGGAGAGACCTCTCCCCAGGTGAGACCCAACACAACCACATCACGCAGGCCGTTGGCTTCACAGCTGCGCCTGCAGTTCTCCAGTAACGGAGGAGTCTTAGCGCTGTCTGACAGGATCACCTTTGCACCGCACCTCGCAGCCACCACGCCTGGGAGACTCACACCTGCGCCAAGCTGTGGAGAGAGAAATGCACTGGTCACTGTACTGTTGCAGTACCAGCGCTTTTCCAAGACGGCAGCGCAGATCCCGGAGCGGAAATATTCTCCTCACCTCCAGCACCGTCTTGTCTTTCAACTCTTCTCTTCGGGTCCACAGATACTGAGCCAGCACCACAGCACAAGGCCACACATACATGCCATATTGTGGATCAAGAACCTGAGAGTGAGGATCACAGGTAATCTGGGCGCTGAACAAGACGCGACGAATGATAACAAACACACAGCCAGCATATTCAAGATTTTAAGGACGTCTTGCTCCTGAAATCCTAAATGTGCAAGACTGTTTGAAGTCACGAGACAATGTACGAATAGTTAGCATATTCTGAAAATCAGCAAATACCGTAATACCCTCCACCATGACCAGACTAACCTATCAGGGGGCCCCCGCTACCCCACACCCCAAATTAATTCAGGAATATGCACCATGTAAGCACAAAAAAATAAATTCATTCAAATCAGCACGAGAGTCAAGGTCCACACTGACTTCCTCCTGCGCTTTCAAGGGTATCACATGGTCTTCATCAGTGAACTGAGTCACAAAATAAAATGACATGAAATCGCAGAAGCTACTGAGTTCGCGTTTCAACAGATCCATCTCCATGACGACCGAACAGACTCCATCCGCTGATGAAGACTGTGCACTAACAGCTGAAAGGCCAGAAAAAAAAACCTTGTAAGTGGACCTTGAGTTGGGATTGAACTTGAACTGAAATAATTTGTCCATTGATAGGTTAGATGATTAACAGAAAGATCCGCAACACTTTTGATGATTAATGGTTGCACAAGATTATCTTTCTGCATTTCTCTGTTGTAAATAAATGTAAATGGGTTGAGCAAAAAAACAAAACAAGCATTTGAACAACCTGTGGTGAGCATGTTACAATAATTTTGAAGCGTTTTATTGATCCATTCAATCAAATAGTTCAGAAAACAATGGGCAAATAAATCAATAATGATAATAATAATAATAAATCACAGATATAAAGAACTGGTTCAGGCTCCAAAGTAAGTGCAGGAGTAGTTAACGTCTTCATCCAGCACGCAGCGCGCTGATTCATTTAACTTGAACTCGTCAGGCCTCTATACTGCACTTTGACTAGTGGACAAGAAGAGGCAATCCAGCCGTGTTAAGCCAAATTTGATTCAAACAGATAGGTCTCTGGGTACTGGATGTGTGCTAACTGAAGATGAGACCCAAGCTTACCGTATTTAAAATCTGTTTATTGTTTATGGCGGGTAGAGACGCTTCATATACCCATGGTTCATTTAAATTAGCCACGGTTTAACGGGAGCGGTATAGCAGTTATGAGTTAAATTTGTATTTAAATAAATACTTTTTTGTGTAATGGGCTTACGCCGAATTTGAGGAGAGGACGCGTATGTATCGTATAAGTCCTCTGCTCCTTCCTCTGTCAGCTGCATACCATACATATCACATAAATTCAAACATTTTTAGGGAGTGAGCATCGATTCTATAAAAGCGCAACACGGCAACAAAACACTAGCTACTTTAAATTATTATAGTAAGAGGTCGGTGTCATACGCGGGTATATTAAGGCAGGCTGTTCGAGCTGTGCGTTAACGTACTGAAAGGTCAAACTGACCTCGGGTATGGAGACAGACAGGGACTCTTGCGTGTTTTCCTTGGTATCTTCAAACGTGAGAACTTTATGAGCTATGCTAGGTGTCTCGGCCCCACTGTGGTCCATCGCGCAAGATAACGCCCCCCTGAAATTACATAAGTGCGCCGCCAGCTGTTGTTCTGGCTTTTCGTCTTCTGATGACGGATTAATATGAACTAGTCTCACTGATATTCACGTTAATATTTTATCCCCAGCAGCCACGCTCACGTCTATTTCCGCGCCGACCCAAGCAAAAGAAGGACGTGTCAACAGCCAATCAAATCCACGTATATGCCTGGCGGGAAGGGTTATTCCACTCTTCAACCAATAAATATCTTGCTCTCGCAGGACGGTGTAGCCAATGAACTTTGTACCCTGCGAAAAAGGGGGCGGGTGCTAATCACGTAAATCAGTTACAAAAGCATTGTGTCGCCAGGCAGTTAGCTGAGTTTATTAGCTGTTATCAAACTGTATCGCCCAGGCGGGAGTCCAGAGTGTTCTTATATCTGTTGGTATAGATTGAAGGACGAGTTGAACACATTACCCGACTTGTGGTTTTGTTGTCTTATTAAACAGTTAAGCTAAGAGTGTGAGAACAGCGCAGCTAGCCGGGTACCAGTGCAGGCTAGTGAATGTGTTTGTGTTGGTAGCGCCGGGTTAGCTCGATAGCTAGCTGAGTAGCGATAAGGCCAGGGGGAGGAATGAACCATAAGAGTAAGAAGAGGATTAAAGAGGCGAAACGGAGCGCCAGACCCGAGCTGAAGGATTCATTAGACTGGATAAAACACGGTTATCATGAGACTTTCGACTTGTCACACCGTACCGTAAAGGTAACTGTCAATGTAGCATTCGAGGCTAAGCTAGCAGTGGGTAAGGCAGGAGTGCTGCTTGTCACGTAGACACCGAGCTAATATGGAGCTGGTGTCAGGACATATTCTGTGACCCGGTTAGTTTCATTTCGGCCCCTGGAAACTTCTTCCTACTTTGTCACATACCTCATTTTTAACGCTGTTATGATGCATGCAAACGAAAAACCAGTGGTAGCAGAACCAGTCAAATTTTTAACTCCACAACGTTAAATACTGTATTAGTAAAAAAGTTAAAAAAACAAACAAACACTGCATTTAAAATCTTACTATTACTTGACCCGTTTTAAAACATTATCTTTTATATTACTGGATTATAATAGATATTATTTATTATATATATATATTATTTTAGGCTACTTTATACTTCTAGTTCACTACATTTCAGAGGCAAATATTGTACTTTTTACTACACTACATTATGTTAAATTAGGGTGAAGATGATGGAAAAAAAGTGAGATTTCATTAAATTGAATTTTGAAATGTCTGAATACAGCAGGGGTTGTATTTACTTCTTTTCACTTAAACAAAATGCGTTGGGGAAAAAAGTGGTCAAGCTCTTGCATTCAACTGAAAAAGAAGAGTCCATATTTTGGGATATTTTCATGTTGATGCAGTGATTAACACTCATTCAGCTGGTTCAGTCACGAACAACAGTTATTGTGTCATTATTATTATTATTACTGTCAGTTATTGGGTGCAAACATGATTGCAGCATTGTTGCTACATAAAAACTAGTTTGTGTGTTGCAGCCAGTTTTAATTTAATTTAATGAAGCTCCATTTGGAAAATGTTATAACTTCTGTAAGCAAAGTATGAACTTAAAGGATAGGCTCACATTTTTTCAGGTCTGTTTTAAAACAACAGTCAGGTGTCCAAATGAACATTAAAACATTTTTGCTTGCTGTGATTGGTCCTCCTGTTCATACTGGACAATAAGAGATCCCTTCCCACATTTCTAAGTGATGGAGGACAAAATCCTCAGTTCTTATTCTGTGGAAAAATATATTCCAAAGTTTATCTACAGCCAGTATGAGGCTGCTGCAGTCTGACTTAGTTTGATCAAGTGGATATCTGTCAAAGTCACTGTGTTTTAGTGCAAAATTGCCTCTTTGTGTTTCCCTGGATACCATTTCCTCATTTTGATGCTATGGAAGATCAGTAGCAAAAATAAGGATTTTAATACAAAAAACTATGAATGTTGAAGATACACCCTAGATTTGTTGAATATGCATTCCTCATATTATCTTCAGATAAACTTTGGAGTACATTTTCACACAAAACAAGGACTGTGGATTTTGTCCCTTGTCACTCACACTGAAGTTGCTGTAAGAAGGGTTTTCTTAACGTCCACTATGAACAGGAAAGATTACAGCAATTAAAACAAGTGTTTTTCTAAGACACACGAAAAATTTGAACCTGTGCTTTCCAGAACAGCTGAACCAGCTGCATGTCTGCATCCTGAAGTCAACCTTGCTAGCTGTTATGGTCTATCAGATCATTCCTGCAGTTAGCAGGAGTATAGTAACAGCTACAAAACTACAAAATGGAGATCTGCAGAGTAATTTAGAAGGTGTTAATATTAAGATCAGCTGATCCGACCAAGCAAAGTGAGTTGAGACATAACGACACTTGACGTGGTATTGGATATATGGGTGTGCCCTCAGGTTACGAAAGAGGTTAAAAAGCAGTTAATCACAGTACTGACCTGCGTTCCTCAACACAAGAGTGTGTTTGCAAATAAACACACCCTTTCCTTTTTGTACTAATATCAGCCCCAGTTTGTACTTTCTATGTTTTATGATTTAAGAAATAGAAGATGACCTCGTGTTTGTGGGGCAATCCGGACGAATATCTTCTATGAAAGTAGCTAAGGCTTGTCCAAAACGTTGCTAGTTTTCAGGCTGTTCTGAAGTTATGACTCCATGTCTTAATCCAAGCAAAAATGGAAGCTATAAATGACCTTGTTCAAGGATTAGAAAATAGAGTCCCAACTGTGGAAACAGATTAAAAATTTCTTGTAATGAAATATTTTGTTACCCACATGGACAGAACTGTCTTTGAGGATTTTTGAAATGCCTTTAGAACAATACACTGTGGTGCAGTACACTGATATTGTGTGTTACAGGACAACGTAGAGCGGGTGGACACCCTCCATCTCAGTCCTGAAGAGTTCATCCGGCGCTTCGAGCGGCCCTACAAGCCTGTCGTCCTGTTGAACTGCCAGGAGAACTGGCCCGCCCGAGAAAAATGGACTCTGGAGCGCCTCAAACGCAAATACCGCAACCAGAAGTTCAAGTGTGGGGAGGACAATGACGGATACTCGGTGAAGATGAAGATGAAGTACTACGTGGAGTACCTGGAGAGCACCAGAGACGACAGCCCGCTCTACATCTTCGACAGCAGCTATGGTGAACATGCCAAACGCAGGAAGCTGCTGGAGGACTACCAGGTGCCCGTCTTCTTCAGGGACGACCTGTTCCAGTTTGCAGGAGAGAAACGCAGACCGCCCTACAGGTGTGATCTTTTTTTTTTTTAATCGAAATTTTTAATATCTCTCCTGGTTATTATTTATTATCAAATATGTCATTAAAGTTAATGTCGATTAAAATTTAGTAGCTGCAACTAAAACTAGTATTTCTGGCTTCTCACCTGACCACAGCTCATCACAGATCTAGACTTAAACTTTGACTTGTGGTTATTTGTAACTGTAGTTGAAATGAAAATGATGAAAGCTAAACTTAAAGGGATTTCATGAGGGATTCAGAAGGATTCAGATTTGATCAGTGGATTTGGTCCTGGTTTCGGATTTGATAACCCCAACCCTACTCTCACCACACCAAACTGTTACTCATGAAATAATTTCCGGGGTATCTGCAGGTCGTGAAATTTGTTTCTTTGTAAAGTAATAAAATAGTTACTCTAAAAATATATACATATATATATATTATATATATATATATATATTAGATATATATATATATATATATAAAATATACACCCACATATATATAAAACACTGTTTTACCTACATATACCCAGATAAACATGAATCCAAGACAAGTAGGAAGCTAAAAGCTTCCACAAAGAACTCTCCTAAAAACTCGAGGCAAAACAGACTTTAAAGGCATTCAATTCAGTTGCCTAAAAAGGGCCTCAGAAGATGACAATCAGTCCTAAACTGAATTAACAAAAGTATTAGATCTTGTCTATTGGCTGCTGGAGGCAGTAACGTTGGTTCTAAATGTTTCTTTATGTGATTGCAGCTGTCAGGAGACATTTTGTCCAACAATGGTATAAGAATGAAATGGTAAATAGGTGGAGTACTCTATTAAACCGCACCCTTTGTGGTATTAAAAAGGGTTTAAAACTCTAAAATGTAACTTGCTGAACTTCAGAATCCCTTAACTCACTGGAAGAGAAAAGGGAAGTGCAAAACCTTGACCTGACCTTTCACATGTCTGCAGAGTTTGCATTGTAACACAGTAAAAAAGACTTTCAGTGACGAATGATATATCTGGTTTACCCTCTCATCTCGTCTCTGTCACAGATGGTTTGTGATGGGCCCGGCTCGCTCCGGGACCGGCATCCACATCGACCCGCTGGGCACCAGCGCCTGGAATGCCCTGGTTCAGGGTCACAAGAGATGGTGTCTGTTCCCCACAAACACACCCCGAGAGCTGATCAAAGTGACCAGAGAGGACGGAGGCAACCAGCAGGATGAGGCAATCACCTGGTTCAATGTGGTTTATCCCAGAACGCAGCAGCCGAACTGGCCTCCGGAGTTCACACCACTGGAGATCCTCCAAAAACCCGGGGAGACTGTTTTTGTGCCTGGTCAGTGAAGAAACATCATTTTCTAAATTTATCTCTGTCTCCATTATATTTTCAACTGTGTATGCGTCATCTGAGTTTAGAGCTTTAAGAACAGATTGGAGTTTTTTGCAAAAACACTCTGAATGTACAGTGGTGTTACAGAGGGGATCTTCTTCCCTCACAGATGATGCATGGTACAGAAAAACAAACCGAAAAGGCATTTTGCTCCGTCAGTGAGTTATTTAAAGAATTAAATATTAGTGACAGCTGATATGACCTGCAGCCACCTCAGATGTTTCTCATTTTAACCGGTGAAAGTGACGGTCAGCTGCCTTGCTTTGATTTGGGGGATAATAATGCTCTAAGTTTTGGAACTACAGTTCCCATGATGCTTTGGGGACTGTAAACTTAAGGTACTGTATAATGTTGCCCTGGATTCAGTGAGTTATTTGTAGGCTGCAACATGAGCCCCATTTTTTGTTTTTAGCCTACGTTTGTTTAGATTTTGTCAAATCCTCCCCAATGAAAGCTGCCGAATCAGCTGCGATCAGCTCCTGTTTGCAGTTCACCCACTGACGTGCAGACAACTCTCACCGGGTCACTGTGATACTGAAGGAAACTTAAAAACATGAAGATTCTCAGCCAGGTTCTGCAGCCTCTTTTCTATGGACAATTATTTGCAGTGGACATCAGAGGTAATGATATCCCCAGGAAGTGGAAGTCTCGTGAATCTAAAAATACGCGTTTCATGTCCCTGAATTCAGATTTGACTGAGTTATGAGTCTGTGAAGGAGGAAGATTTTTGACTCGTGGAAATCGGTCACTGTGTTGTGTTTTAAAGTATCATCATCACCTCCTTGAGCTGTGTGTCTTTGCCACTGCTGCATCTGCTGATAACTAACTTCCTGTTGTTTTTAGAAAACCTGCATGCACCTGGCCCTGTCGCCTCACGCAGTACCTTTGCCTCACCTCTCTCCCTCCGCACCCCCCATTCATAACTGTGCCTCACGGTCTGAATACCTCTCATTATTATCGGCCCTGATATCAATCCTTTGCAGCGTTGTGGGACATCTCTATTTGGTTTGGGTCTACACATGGGACTTGTTGACAAAAATTAAAAGCATGAACACATTTTTCTTTTAAAACACACCGTTTTCAATTTAACACCCAGCCATCGCAGTTGCTTTGGGTCAAAATATTTTCTTTAAGTCACGGGTTAGTGGTGTCTGTCCTGTTTAACGTGCAGGCCAATCAGAATCCATACAGGTTCCCTCAGTCAGAGTGGCTCAGCACCCGTGTGACCCCACAGGTGGACTGACGGTCTAGACAGCAGCGTGTGACGACATACAGCGAAATGGATGTGACCTGGATTCACGTAATGCCAACAGAGCTGGAGGTGATGAGGATGGATTAAACCCTCAGCTGCTCCTTGGGCGTCAGTCCAGGATTTAGACTTCACCTTTCTGACTGTGTAGAACTTCTCAACTCCACAGGAGGGAGTGACTGTACGCCATGTTGATGTTGTGTGTCTGAAAGTCGACATCCGTGTACTTACATTGTTTAAAATACAATTTGAGTAATTAAATTCAGCTTCATATTTTGAAGACAAATGACAAAATAATGGCAGTTTAACAGACCAGTAGTGCTGGTATCATTCAAGATCTTTTAATCATAGTATCTATGTGTGTACAAACATCACATCACTTCCTGTCTGAGTCGAAGCTCAGTCAATTCGAAACACTCAGACATCAAACACACACTGCAAGAATCGGTGAAACTCCCTTTCTTTAACAATGGTTGCATCTAAAGTCTACCGTTTTGCATGATGTTCCGTCCCATTCAGATGTGCAGACCACTTGCTCAGTCAGCTGCCACTGATTTTGCATAATCAAATGTCCACGTATCCAAAGTCGCTGCCCCATTGCTGTCAGCCAGCTGCAGTTGTGAAACGCTGATGAATTCAGGGATGAAAAGTGTTGTAGGCATTCACAATTAAAAAAAATAAAAAAATCATGGCGGCAAATTAGGCTTGATAAAATTATGTTGGTTTAGATGTTTACCAAAAAACTGCACCTGTATCGTCATTTCTTTTTTCTGTTTAAATTTTTCGTTTTCACCCACTGCCCATCTTTTTACCCGAGAATTAACCCAAAGTTAATGATTTTAATGGTAACTAGCTCTGTGTCCACAGGCGGATGGTGGCACGTCGTCCTCAACCTGGACACGACAATCGCCGTCACTCAGAACTTTGCCAGCACGACCAACTTCCCCATTGTGTGGCACAAAACTGTCCGAGGTCGACCCAAACTCTCCAGGAAGTGGTATCGGTAAGGAAAAGACGATGGTGTAAATCCACACAGAGGAGCTGCAATGGGAAAGACATCGCTGATCCTTCATTTGCTATTGGAAGAAGTGTGTGTTTTGACGGTTCAAATAAACCCTGACTCGATTTGTTGTTTCAGTATTTTGAAGCAGGAGAGGCCTGACCTGGCAGCGTTGGCAGACAAAGTGGACCTGCAGGAGTCAACGGGCATCGCGTCGGACAGTTCTAGTGACTCTTCATCATCATCGTCCTCCAGCTCGTCGGAGTCCGACTCTGATGTATGTGTTAAAACACACACAACCACAGACTGAGGCATAAAGAGAAATCCTTGTGTATTAATATCAATACCACTCTATCAATGGTGCTGAGGTGTTTATTTATAGTGTGTTTTAAAATATATCGAGCTAAGAATTGACTCTGGGGTGGGCAAAGGCTAAAATAACAAACAAATGTAACTAGGAAGCTGTAACAAATATATCAAAATTACAGTAACTTACCTGCCAAAATAAAAGAAATTGGAGAAAACAAGATCAACAGAAAGGACAGCCCACCCCTACAGTTTCCTGGACAACAAAAACCATCAGCATGGAATAGATCCCACAAAGTGCAATGGAGAACTTTGCAGCAGGAACGAGTCTGGCTTGTTGGGAGGAGAGGGAGGTGAGTTCTGCCTCATGCAGTGCCAGCGCTCCTTATATAGTTTAAGGAAGGAGCCAAACACCTGCAGGTACCGGTAGCTGGTGAACCAATCCCCTCCTTGTCCCAGCACGTACCCACACCTGATGCAAAGCAATGCATACTTTCACACCGAAGGAAACAAACGCACACATTTACAACGAATATCTTTTTCCTTTTAAAAACAACCTTAACATCTCTAACCCTTCATTTTTGTCTGTTCCGGACGTTCACAGGCACCAGTGTCCACAAAAACAATGTGAGCATAGAGCCCTGTTGTATTATGGTTCGGTGTCTTTGTTTTCCAGTGGACAGTTGAGGAAACAGATAATGTGTGAAAGTTGCTCCAGAACTTTTTCATCTTGCGGAGAAACACTGGTTCCATACCTTCAGAAAAACCTTCACTCCCTGTAGAGTCCTGGGATTTATTTATTTATTTGTTAATTTTTTACGCTGGGCTCGGGCGGTGAAACGTGAGAAGAGGGAGAAAAAAGAAAAGCATGACACTGTGTCTTCCTTGTCTGTGTGGGACATAAAGTTCTGCTGACAGTTGAGTTTGGACGCACTGTTACAATCCCTGCTTATATAAATCCCCACAGTCAGGATCACTCATGTCAACAGGGACGGTCAGTCAGAAGTTAGTGCTGCCGACAGGTGCTAACATGTGACGGACATCTCCATTGCAGTAACATACTTCTTTAGCATGTTGTAACAGTGCACACATCATTCAGATTCTGAACACTGTGTTCCTGCAGGCGGAGTCGGGCTCCGAGGGCGACGCCATGTCCCACCGCAGGAAGAAGAGAAGGACCTGCGGGATGACGGCCAACGGAGACACCAGCAGCCAAGATGACTGCGTCAGCAAGGAGAGGAGCTCATCGCGGTGACCTCCAGCCTCCATTCAGCCTCCACCCGGCCCCTCAGCGGTGTGACTCCTGTACTCACAAACAGACCCACAACTCCAGCTGCTTCTAGTCTAGGTTAGGTAAACATCTGAATCCCCGAATGAAGGCCACCCGGCTGCCTTTAGAGACAAGATGGCTGCCGCTGAGAAGCGAGGTGTAGATAGAGGAGGAGGATCCTGTGGGGCGTGGGCCTGCTGGAGACCTGCCACCACTGTGCTTTTCAACACCAATCAATATCTGTTTGTCTCTGTAGCTTCTGTAGTGTGAGGACGTGGAGGGAAACATGAAGATGAATTCTAGCCAATAATGGGACTGAGAACTCGTTGTGGGCTCCGATCTAATCTTATGCTGAAATGGAGCGATGGGAATATTTTCGAGGCTCTTATTTAATAGTAAAAATCAAATGTATTGACACATTTAGCCATCAGAGGAGATGAAAACAGGGTTTGGGCTTCTGTAGTTTAACGTGCACCCTATTTTAAAAGTTCACTGCAGCAGTACAGGTTTTTGTGTTGTAGATTCTGGTCAGGATTACCACCACTAACCAACAAATATCTATAAGCAATATTAAAGTAACACTTGGGCCTCTAGTTTCACAGCGACAAACTGGTGGTAATGAACAATAAATCCTGACCAGGGTATCTGCAGGTCTTACAGTCTGAAAAAGCACTGAACTTTTCTTTTTTTTTTTTTAAAGGCCTTACAAGATTTTAAAAACTCATAAATTTTGTGCACAAAAGTCTTACATATTTTTCTTTTGCCTTCCAATGTCAACAATTTTTTTTAATTGGTTAATCCAACCAGCCATTTTCCGTCGCTTATCCAGGTCCAGGTCGCTTCGGTTTAATTAAATATATCACGAGGAATTGTTGTTTTATACTGCCGGGAAGTATTGAGTAATATGATAGTTCTAAGCCATATTGTCCCCACTGGTATTACACCCTACTTTAATACTTTAGCCAGTCTGACTGTAAAACGGTTCTTAAATTGCATTCAATGTGATGTTAAAAAAGGTCTTAAAACTTGGTGAAGCTGCAGAAACCTTTCTGATGTGGGTGTGTTACGGATACTCTGCAGACTGTCCCCTGTCAGACTGACACTCCCTATAATATCATACTTGTAAAAAAAAAAATCATCAGTTCACAGTTGAGAAGCTACATCATCAACATACTGTATGTCACTATAGGACCAGTTACATCCTAGATAATTAAAACACCGATGAGATTAGATGATTACACTCATTTTAAAACGTCCCTGATATGTTAAGAGCCTCTGTGTGATTAAACAGGTCTCATCATAAAGTAAGTGAACTAGTTCTCCACGCAGATGTATATTTTCACAAGTCAGTTGATGTTAACAGATCAGTCTGGTGTTGTTCTGTATTTTTCTTATTGTTATCAAATACCTTGTTCAGACTCAAACCAGCAGTGTGTCAGTCCGTCCCTCAACACCTTCCCTCCTCCGTCTGTGGCTCTCAGCTCCGAGCCCATTGGTTCCCACTGGAGACGTAAATCTCTAAAAACACCTCACTGATATATAGTTTCATATTTAAAAAAAGTCTCAGTAATTTTCCTAAAACAGCTGCTCACTGTAGTTTTCTATCAAACAGACAGGAGGAAATATATAGAGCATTTGTCTGGGACTATTTTCAGCAGCGGATTAATTCACATCTGATGCTGTAGTGAGTATTTGTGGCAGCGGGAAGGTGTGTGTTACTACATGTTTAGTCAAAAATTAGTTGAGACCAAAATTTGACTTGTTTACATGCCTTTTGCCATATAATATTTTTTACGCCATAGAAATGTATAGTTCCCCTATAAATTTATCAATTTCATTTAATTTGATGAACCACAGCAATAAGGCAGAAGCTTAATCCGGTCATGGAGAGTAAAAAAAAAAGTCAGATTTTGTTTGTTGATACTGTTTTTCCCTCATACTTTTTCCAAAGGGTTATGTCAAAGATTTTATATCCAAAAGACATAAAATAAAGGAACAACTTCCTGTTCATCTGTTACAGTTTATCCAGTCAGCATGAAAACTTAAAACCTTTTTTTCCAAACAAAAGCTTTTCTGGCGTTCTCTACCTTTGTAGGGCAGATTGGAGCTCAGCGGCACAGACGAATAAGATACAGAAAAATATAGAATATCACCAGACTTATTCTTTAACGAAGCCACCTAAGAAACAAAACAGTAATTATACACGTTGGAGACCCATTTCACACATTTCTCCTCAGATTTCTGTCAGCAGCCGGAGGTAAATGTTAGTTTGTCCGGAGGCTGATGGATCTGAGTGGTGAACTGATACCTGATACTACAACACACTCATAATTGTTAATTAGCTCCATCTTTTTCAGTCGCGTTGCTGCCAGTTTTGCACATGCTGCCGTGAAACTAGAGGTCCCGGTCTTCTGTAGGAGTCTGGGGCCTCCGCCGGTGTCGTCGGATCGGTGTCCATTAATGAGCGCTCAAAATGAAAAGTCCCCACCAAATGCTATTTGTGCACAAATGCCCCCTCTGGTATGTATTTTTTAAGATTGTTAGAAGTTGTTTCGCTCTTGTACCTGCCTTGGAAATTAAACTTAATCCAGGAATTTAAAGTGTCACTTTAGTTAGCCAGCCTTAAGGAAATTAAACAGTAAAGCCTACACACACATGGAAAATCATTTAAATGTGTCAGATGCAGTCGGCGTCTGCTGCGGGTGCGTTTGCACTGTGTGACATACAGGAGACTGTCGAAAGCAGCTGCTCGGCCTTCGGGAGGAACAAACTGGATTAAACGGCTTCAGTAGAGTTTGTTGTTCTCAGGTGTCTGCGGGAGTTTCCGCAGCACAGTTGTCAGTGTTTCCGCCACTTCGACGGTCTGCCTGCCTTGTGTCATATGCTGCAAATGAGATAATCTGTCACCATGTGCAGTAGCTAGAAGTTGAGTCGCATTAGTTTTGTACTTTAACTCCTGGCAGTCGTAATAAATGACAGTAGAGGGCGCTACATTCGCTGCCTTTTAAATTCCAGTGAATGGAAAAGATGATTCTGGAGTCTGTCGATGAGTTGGTATGTTGCAGAGTGTTTTATTAGCATTTGTTCAGGTTCTGACTCTTGCGGAATAAGAGCTGAGCTTTCGGTTGTTGTCAGAGTAGAAGACGTGTCTGGGATTTACCGTAGATGAGGCAGATCCTGCTCGGAGTCGAATAGGGATCGCAACTAATGAATATTTTTATTTTCCAGTTAAAGCTGAAATATTAGTCGATGAAACAAGTAAGAAATAATTTCTGCAGCAGTTTTTCGGCAACAGTCGATTACTTGTTTGAATCCATTTTAAGCAAAAATGGAGGGAAAAAAATCTCCAGCTTTAAAACTGAAGTATTTTTTGGTTTTCTTCAACTTCTGTGATATTAACCTGAATATCTTGGGGTTTTGGACTGTCAGTCGAGGAAAACAAGACGTCATCTTGGTCTCTGGAAACTTGCGTTGGACAATTTTCACTGTTGCTGACATTGTTAATGATCAGTGATACCCTACCGGGAGTACTTCTTCAGAACTTTGTTTTGATTATTATCTTTACTCATAGCAGTTTGCAAAACTGATCTTACAAATGCAGCTGCAGTAGTGAGACATCAGCCATGACTTCTGCAGTTGCCAGGGAAGGGGCTCAGATAATTTACCCCCCCAAAAAAAAAAAAAGGAATTATGATTCGGAAAAATATCCATGCATTTGTATTTAGGAAGAAGATAAACACACAAATAGGATTAGAAATCAGTGTGAGGCTGATCTTTTGGTATATTTATTTTCACAGCGAACTATAAACCACCACCCCCACCAGTTTGAGTCGGCTATTACACAGAGAGTTCATGAAAACTAGTGAGCACAAGGGTTGACACAGGTACTCCCAAGTGCTGATAAATGGTTGAAATGTACAGCTTCTGCCATCCCCAGCTCAACCAGACCCAATGAAAACCTAGAGAGAAAGCAAAGAGACCAAGCCTAGGCATGGAGACTTCCAATGTTTTGTCTGAAAAATGCACTAGAAACTACATCAGTGTCCAATTTTATATAATTAATACTGTTCAATAGCAGCCAGTTTAAAACCATTTCGACCAAACATATTTGGAAAAAGGTAACACTGAGACACAATCATTAGATATTGAGGCAAAATAAATAAGTCATAAATTTAAGTTGGACCTGTCATGATTATAAGATTGTCCCAGGTAGGAAACAGATAAAAGAAAAAGAAAAACATACAACACACAAATCCCCGGAAAAAATTTAACATAAATTAAATACCTTAGTCGATTCATAAATGAGAAGTATTCAAATATTTGTGCTCATTTTCCTGAATTCATTTTCTCGATAAACTGATTAGTTGTTTGGTCTGTATGAGGTCAGAAAACGGTGAAAAATGCCCGTCACAATTTATCACAGCCCGAAGCTGATGAAAGCTCATTAAAGGTCTTGTTTTTGTCTGAGCGACAGTCCAGAACAGAAGGAGGATAAAACCACTGTAATGTAATGAGGAAAAGAAGCAAATTCTCACATTACAGAAGCTAAAACCAGAGAACGGTTGGTGACTTCTAAACAATTTGTTTCGGCCACAGAGTCAAGGCTTTGTGCGGCTGCTTTAAAACCGAATCCTTTCAAATCAGTTGGGAAGGTCTTCAGACTACGTTAATTGCTGCATCTGCGCAGTCGATGTTAATCTGTCGCTTTAGACTGAAGTGCCTAAAAAGTTTGTTGTCGGCCTGCGGGGCGTGTTAGTGCGACTGAGTGTGGGGGAGGCCGTGTTTCCGTGATTGGTGTTTTTATCCGTCGTTAAACTAATTTAAAGGCACTCTGCTGGTCTGATGTCGGACACACGGTGCCTTCCGTCTGCCTTTTGGTGAAGGTCTCTGTCTCTGCTCGAAGGTCGTCCGGGACAAGATTTACTGGGTGTAGGTGTTTTTTAAGCTGCGGGAAGGATGTTGACGCCGAGTCTCCTGTGCAGGTTAAATGTCGATGACATGAGAATGAGGAGAGGAGCCTCTTCACATGTTCGGAACGGGACACTGGGAGAGACCCGGATGTGATCAATTTCATTTTGTTGCTCAATAAAATCTTTTCTATGACTTGAAACGTTTGTGTGTGTGTGTGTGTGTGAGTGTGTGTGTGTGTAATCACATCTGATGCCTTTTGCATGAGCCTTTCTCAGTTTAAACCAGTATAATGTCTCTTCTAAAATTTTGCGGTGCTTTGTCACAAACTGACCTTTTTATTATGACTGCAGCTACCAATTACTTTCATTACTGAATCGTTTTGTCTATGAAATGACAGAAGTGGCGAAAAATGACAGTCACAACTTCGCAGAGCCCAAGATGGCGTCTTCAGACGTCTGCCTTTGTGCGACCAACACTCCAATGACAATATGAGAAAAGGGGCAAATGAATTTTCTGTCGATCGACCAATCAAACAATCGACTACCTGTTGCAGTCGTACCTGTTATCAGCTGATTTATTAGAAAATAAGAATTTGGCGCTGATATTGTGGAAGTCAGCTCCTGTCAGAAATCAGGAGAAAAAAAAAAGCTTTCTAACTCTCCCATAATTAAAGCCTTAGTATCTCAGAATTATGACTTAGTCAACTCGGATAAGTGGAGCTGCAACTACGAATCCATTAGTCGATTGAACATTTGCGGGTTCCAGCTTCTCAGATGCGAGAATTCGATGCTTTTCTTTGTCATGCATGACGATAAACTGAATCTCTCCGGGGTTTGGACCGATGGTCGGACAGGACGTCAGCCGGGGCATCTTTCACCACTGTCACAAAAGTTATGTTTTAACCAAATATCTGTCGCCTCCCGGTTCACCTGCTTCAGAGGAAAGTAGAGTTAAGGTACCTTGCAACTCATTGGCATCTGACGCCCAGTTTCCAGTTCATCAGGAACACCCGGCTAAAACCAGGTCGGTCGAATCCAGCGGTCCCGTAACTGAAACGCCTCTGTGCACGATGCGACGCGCCTGAACAGCAGCACAGACAAACCGGCGGAACGCTCGAAGTTTCGGCACGAACTGAACATCGGAGCCGTCGCGAAAAGGAGGACTTATTACGGGACTCTCGGATTAGACTGGATTAGTTTCAGAGGTGTGTGTGTGTGTGTGTGTGTGTGTACACCCAAGTATTTGTTGTAACACTACATACTGTAGTTTATTAGATGGTGTTGATGATGTGAAGAGGAGGAAGGAGACTCCGCTGACACCGTCTTGATTGCATATTGAGGTTTATTACAAAGAGGAACAGCGTCAAGTCGAGCATCTGCAGACCTGCTAGTGAGGGTGTAAAGCCGATGAACCGCTCTGGAAACCATCCTTGGTCACCGACTCTTAAATGAGGCCGCTGGTTTCCTAAAAACTGTCACTAACGTACGGTTTCGATCACTAAGCATAAACTTCCTTTCCCAAACTGTGAGGCGCCCTCTGACGACCTTTGACCTAGGGCCTCTATAAACACAGCTCTACATATATAAACATACACCTCAATACTATCTACTAAACAGTTATTCTCCGACATTTTCCACAAAATGTGAGGGATCTTTACTGGGGGATGATGAAATAAAGGAATACGATAAAAAAATCTGAGAAATTAATATAAATGACGTTTGAATAGAGAAGTCCCAAAATTTAACAGGGTGGGTTTAGCAAACGTGGGAGGTTGAAGAGTCCACAACCTTTGGGCAACAATTAATTCTGCTCAAAGCTTCACGCGGATGTGTGAAGAGGGGCATTTGACCAAAACACAACCGCTGCCGGTGAACATCTGTCGTGGTGGTGCCCCAGCTCTCACTGAAGGCAGCCTGTTTTCAGCCCTCAGTTTGTTTTTCCCCCTGAGGAGGGATGTCTGTCCATTTGGTGTATGTATTTCACTCACACACACACACACGCACACAGGTCACTGGCCTGCAGTGGGCTTTTAATTTGAAACAAACGCGGAAGCAGTATTCCCCCCGCACCGTGCATCTCGCCAGCTGTTGTATCCGGTCAGCTGTTGGGGTTAGATTGTGTGGAGGGGCGGGACGCGGCTCAGTGTGTGTGTGACTGCAGCCTGATTAACACGCGCCGTCCTCCTCTCCAAAAAGCACACACACACACTCTCCCGAAGACACGCTTGCAACAGTCAAACTTTTCATTCATAAAACCGCCAACATGGACCTGGACCCGACCGTCGTCATCCCCGCCATCCTCTTCACCGTCGTTGCCATTTATTTCGCCTCTTCGCTCCTCAGCAAGAAGCCCGACGCATCCTCCTCCTCCTCAGCCGGGAGCAAGAAGCCCAAAGTCGGATACGGAGACGACATCCCTCCGTCCAGATCTCTGGGAGAGCAGCCCCGGTCCGAGCCTCCGGCTCCGGCTGTGGAGGACATCGGAGCCGCTGACCAGATCCAGGACGTCCCGGACCCGCAGGTGAAGGTAAGATCCATCGATTTTTATTTACTTGTTTTTTTTGGATCAGTTTATTGGTGTGTAGAATATCTAATGATGACATCGATACCAATTTCAAGTTGACAGAAACAAACCAACTAATATTTCTTATCAATCATTTTTTTAGGCTGCAGGAAATCTAATAGAAAGAAAACTTGATTGATTTCTGAGGAACGTTTTGTGCCAAAGATGCTTAGAATATAGAGTAAAATAAAATAAAAAATAGACAAATGACTTTAAGTTCCTACTTTGGCGGATTTTTGAGTCAAAACATTAAAATATATTGGAATTTATTTTTGCAGTGCAGCACGTGACGGGGACAAAAAGTCATCTGTAACCAAATATTGGCATTTTTTAAATTCATAAATGACCTAAAGCAGTTAACTGATCAGGAATCATTTTTCCTCAAACCTGACAATCAATTAATCGACCAGTCTTTTGACAAATTATAGACGATCAAACAAAATACAGCTTTTGGCTCCTTTTTAAAAAAAATAGAGAATATTCAGTTAATCAGTTGAACGCTCTGGGTTCCATCTTCCCCGACGAGGCTTTGCTGCTTTCCTCCATTTAAAAATGCCTCTTTTTCATTTTTGTTTGTTTGTTTAAACTGTTTTCTCACATTTTGTCAACTAAATGAAAAACCGATTCGGCCGATTCATGTCAAGTTGGTTCATTTCGGTCCAGTTCAACTCTACTGTCAACACGTCCAAGTCTTGTCTTTCCGAGCGGCTGCATCTTGATGAAACTGATGAGACTATACGCTGCAATACGTCACTATGAAAGCTCGGCTTTAATCTTCAGGATCATTGTAGTGTATAATCTTTCATACACTGTAAATACAGATGGTGGTAGAGCTGAAGTACTTCTCACTATGTGTACTACCGATAGTCGAGGGATGTCCCCTGGACTTGACGAATCAATTATTCATCGCGGGGAGAGAGGTGCGGCTAATGGTTATTTTCAGTGATTATTATGTGGCTTGTTTTTGCGATGAATTATTTAGTCGACCATTTGTAAGAAAAACACTGAAGCCACGCGTCTTCGGATGTCTGGTTCTGTTGGACCGAGGGTCCAGAAGCCTCAGATACTCGGCTGACTGCGATACAAAACCGGGGAGAACAGAAAAATGTCAGACGTTAGAGAAACTTGACACCAGGGGATGTTTGGCATCTTTTCTCAATGAATGACTTCGTTGATTCATCGACTATCAAAACTGTTGCGGATGAACTTTCTGTCCATTGGATAGTCGATGATCCAGCTCTAGTCACTGCTCACTGATGCCAGAAACGTCGGTTTGCGCACACACACACTCGCTTGGTTGCTACTCATGCACCAAGTTCTGACCGTTGCAGGTCTACTTGTTAGCTTTCTGCTGAATCTCATGGTCTTCATCGGCAGTTGGAGTTTGCCGGAGTTTTAAAAATTTCTGATGTCATGCGTGAGATTTGTTTATTTTTCAAAATCATTTTTTGGGACTTCGGGTGGGGACACTTTATATCGACGATATACTGCCTGACACATCTTCAAGATTTGTTTCAAACTCAAATACCGATTCAGTCTCAGTATTCACATATCGGTCGGTCTTTAGCAGAACTCAAAGCGCAGTAGATTACTGCAGGGATTCCTGTAGTTTTTGGCAAAGTTACTGCATCCGATTTCTACCTGAAACTGTGGGACATTGATCACAGATCAAGACTTGTTGGAGGACAAAGTGGGACAGTGGCTGCTGATTATCCAGGCTTATCGATTATTACAGCTGCTGGGTCACAGTGTTTTCCAGCTTAGAGTCGTGCTCCTCTGCCCTGCTGAACCACAGTCCTGCCTTTATTAGGTGTCTTGGATTAGACGGTTTGAACCAACCGGCCCCACAGGTACGGCTTTAAAATGAATTCCCTGCCAACTCTTCGCTGTTCGATCTCAAATCTTTTACTCACTTCAGTTGAAGCAACAGTTCAAAACCCAAAGATGTTTGGTGGAAAGCCCTCTGGAACCAGAAAATGCGATTATGCCAAAGAGTAATCCTTTATCAAAATAGTTGCTGATTAATTTTCTCTCAGTCAATTAATTGACTAATTGTTTCAGCTCAATTTTTCAAAATCATAATTCAGTTAATGCTTGTTTCATTAACTGCTCAAATACCAGCAGATTAGGCTGCAGTTATAAGTCACGTCAGAAGCTCATAAAACGCCGTTATTATGCAAAACCTTGCACTTTGTGTGGCGTCATTTCTTAACGACTAACCGTGTATTGATTGTTAACACCTCCAATAATCCCTTTAGGAAGTTCTGTGAAGTTTTAATCCCCCGTTTGAGGTTTATCTTTGCTATTTCATCAGTATTTTGGACTCATTTCATTTGACGTTTGGCTGCCTGAAGCCCAAATATAGTCCCCGTCTTTTCCTCATACAGCAGCTGATTACTGGATATTGATTTGCTTGTGCAAACAGTGCAGACGTGCAGTGAAACTATCCATAGATGAGGCCGTGTGTTGGCCCTCCTGAAGCATATGAGTGTCTGCTAATGTTACCGTGGTTATATATCAACATGTAAATGAGGTTTTGTCGGCGGCAGCGCGGGTACCCCTCCCTGGACATGGTTAGTCCCCAGAGGTCTTTCTGCGTCTTGACCCTCGTTTGTTGGATGTTTTTGACCTTCTTCCAACTCGAGCTGAGGCCTTTAAAAAGCCAGAGGAATGTGCCCACCGCTGCTGTAACACGTCTTTATTTGGTCCCCAAAAAGAATCCTATATTTACACCTATGTTCATGACGTGAAATGTCCGAAATGGACTCTGGTGCTGCAGGGAGAGGTGGAGGTGGCTGAGTCGCCGTCACACCGGTTCCTGAGATGTCTGACCACTGGGAAGTCTGCTCTGTGTTATTTCATCCTGCTGATTCCGACTGAGCGGACTGATCATTCAACACTGTGCTGGACTGGACAGCTGCGGGGTCGCTTTTTGCACAATTTATTGTTTTGTAGATTTAATTGTAAATGGATAAAATTGCCATTTTTCCCCCATCAATCTACACTCAACAATTCATAATGACAGAGTGAAAACATGTTTTTAGAATTTTCTCCCGATTTATTAAAAAATCAAAAACTGAAATCTCTCATTTACAAACTTATTCGGACCCTTTGCCGTGGCTCCAAACTGTGGTCAGGTGCTTCCTGTTTGCTTTAACTATCCTTGAGATGAGTCTCGAGCATGTTTGGAGTCCACCTGTGGGAAACTGAATTGAGTGGACAGAGTTTAGAAAGGCTCGCACCTGTGTGTCTATAAGGTCCCGCAATTCACTCTGCATGTCAGGACAAAAACCAAGTCATAAAGTCCAGGGAACTCACTGTAGACCTCCACAATAAAGCTGTGGCGAGGCCCAGATCAGGGCGAGGGTTTAAACCCATTTCTAAAGCCTTGATTGTTCCCAGGAGCACAGCGGCCTCAATAACTGTGAAATGGGAGAAGTCTGGAACCACCATGACTGTTCCTGGAGTTTCCAAAATGAGTAACCAGCCAAGAGGGGCCACGGTCAGGGAGGTGACCTAGAACCCAACGGTCCCTCTAACAGAGCTTCAGACGTCCTCTGCAGAGATGGGAGAACCTGCCGGACGGACGGCCGTCTCAGCAGCCCTCCATCAGTCAGGCCTTTAGGTTAGAGCAGCTAGATCGAAGCTACTTTGAGTAAAAGGCAGATGACAGTTCACTTGGGGTTTTTCAAACAACACTTAAAGGACTCTGAGAGCCTAAGGAAAAGGATTCTCTGGTCTGATGAGTCAAAAACTGAACTTTGGGAACCCCTTAGAACATGTGTGGAGAGACCTGGAGATGGCAGTTCAGACACTTCCTGTCCGATCTGACGGCGTTTGAGAGGTAGAACAAGATGAACTGCCCGAATCCATGTCTGCAAAACTTCTAGAGACATAACCAAGCAGCCTGGAGGCGTAACTGATGCCAAAGGGGCTTATTCTTCTAAATAAAGTAGCTAAATTTTCTAAAAACATGTTTTCACATGTTCATTATGGGGGAAGGGGTCTGAATTCTTTCTGAAGCCACTTTTTATTCAGACTTTCAGTTTTGAAATGGCAAATGGCTGTAAATACCGTGACACCAGTGCCTCGATCAAAAGGAGGCCAGTTTAATGACACTCCTGCTTTGTTGGCATGTGCATTTTCTAATGTTTTTCTAACTTGTAGCGCCTGAAAACTGCAGCCAGGGTATCTGCAGGTCTTGAAAAAGCATTGAACTTAATGTCCTCCAACAAAGGTCTCAGAAGGTTTTAAAAGACTTCAGTTTCATTGACAAAGCTGTGAAGGCAGTGGTACGTTGCAGTTTTATGTTTTGTCCAACAGGCTACACTTGCTGTGCCCTACAGGGCTAATATGAAGCTATGGCTAGCTGCGCTAACCAATAATGCATAGGCGTAAAAGTCATAGTGTTCATCGGTGACTGCTGCCTACAATCCTAGGTTAACTTTCCTTACGATGTTGTGGCGTAATCTACCAGCTTTACACTGCACATGCGAGTGAAAATCCAGTTGTGTGCTGTTTATAAGTGAAACATTGGCACATTGTCTGCTGGCGACGGGGGAAACGTGTCCCTTTCACCTTCCAAAGTCCTATTTTGGTCCCCCTCACTTTTATAGTTCTGGCTTGATCTACTGACCGAAGCCTCTGGACATTGTTCTCTGACTGTCCAGACGACAGAGGAGAGGAGTTGATAAAATGTTGATACACTCATCTGAGTCTCCTTCCGTTATTACTGCGAGCTCCCTGCAGCACCGGTGACCTTAACCAGCGGCACCGAGCGTTGTGGCCAGTGCTTGGTGGACCTTTTTTTTACTTTTTTAATTTTTTTATTGGTGAAGGTTGTTGGAGCAGCATGCAACCTGAAAGGAGACCCGCAGAGAATTCTCAGGGCTGAACGAGGTTCCACAAACCATGTTTTTCTGGGTTTTATAACCGAGGTTTACATAGGATTTCTGGTTTTTGTTATACTACCGTTACTATGGAAAACACAATAGCCAGTTTTAGTGTAGTTTGCTATCTGTGTGATTGGTTGTTGTTTTTAAATAACTTCATCGTAAAATATTATCGTAACAGGCAGAAGTGACGTCAGCAAATCCTTCAGAAAAACTCATATCATGGACAACAATCTTGTGGCCGAGTGTTATTTTAGTCACGCCCTCCTCTCCACCGATAACCTTATCCACCACACACAGTTTACTGCTCAGCTGTCTGACTCAGTATAGCCGCCGCACTGCATCGTGGTCCGTTTTACGGGTTTCTTTGTCCCCATAAAGTAGGTCTCTGTGCTTGTGGCGCTGTGGAGCTGAAACACAGACCAGTCTTGTTGTTCTGGCCTTCGTCTTCTATGACCGAAGCTTTGTTGGAGTCAAACAGTCGAGTTGAACCTGTGCAGCCTCACGGCATCGACCTCACTTTGCCAGAGTTGACACAAAAGTGACTTTTGTATCATTTCTCCGTGTTTTATTTTACTTAATTTTCTTTAAAACTTAGGTTGCATGCAAAGTCAGACGGAAGAAGATGAAGAACTTCCAAATGTAGCGCACATTTTAGAGGAATTTCAAAAAAAAAAAGGAAAAAGAAAACGAGTTAACGCACCAGCCGCTAATGTTAGGCAGCTATTCGTCGAGTCGAACAGTTGCAGGGGCTAATTCTCCAGTCTGTGCCAATAAACCCTCAGAGGAGAAGAGGAGGCCACCGGGAGACCTAATTGAAAATATCTGACGTTTCTGCTGGTTCCATGTGTGGATGTGAGGAAGGTTCCAGGCTCCTCACGGCTCCTCACTGATTCTGACGGTTTCGTCTCTTCGTGCCTCATCAGGTTTTCCAATGTTTTATTATGCGCAAATTCCTCTTGTCACAGCAGAGGAGTTAGATTCTGCCCAGATGCTTAAAAAACTGTTCCGGTTTCTTCGGTTGGACTCCAACTCCACTGGAAGGATCCAGTAATAGACTCTTAGGTTGTCCAAACACCAAACGTTTCCAGGCTGCAGTGTTTTCTTTTGTTTTTTTTCGTCACGTGTCTGCGCTGGGGCTGCTTTCGGTCTCACTGCCTGAATGTTTCAGCTTCCTGTTTACAGATTTACAGCCCTGCCGCTGCTCCATGCACCACTGCCGTCAGAGTCAGAGCCCATTCTGGCTCTTTGTTGTACTGACCCCGCTCCTAGAATTACAAACTGCACCGACTCCAACGCCATCCGCACTGCAGCCTATACAAGGAAAACGGAGATAAAGATGCATGTCAGACTCAAACTGATGCATTAAACCGTTGTACTCTTCTTTTTTACTTTTTAAATCCTGAGGTGTTTGACCACGTGGATGATATTCACTGCACAGAAATGTGCCGATGTGGGTTAAAACGTTGGCTTTCGAGGCCTCATGTAAAAAGGGTCAGATTCATCAGGTACGCTGAGCTTGCTTCAGACCTGTTCAACATTTCCTCTCCCCCCTCATTCTTTGAAAATTACAAACTGCGCCGCTCGTGGCGATTCAGTTCTCCATATATGGAAATGTGAGAGTGCTCACATCATCAGTCCGAAGCAGGAGAGGCGTCTAACAGCCAGCTGTTCTCTGTCCAGCACAGAGGTGGAGGTGTGTCGGTCACATCTGTATGTTTCCATAACACATTACACATCTCAGGGCCAGTCCAAGAGTTTATGGGGGCCAAAACAAGACCCCCCTCCACAATCCTAAAACTTGTTTCAGTGCCTACAAATTAATTCCTCTAAATGCTAAAGTTTTTAGATCGTGACCCCGAAATATGTCAGAATTGTCAGAATTACTGAATGTTTATAGTGTATTATGTCACAATTCCAAAAATATTTTGCCCTTTTTTAATAAAATGTGTCGTCATAATTCCCAGTTTCTATACGGCCTATGTTAATGTGCCGCCAAAATTTGGCTTGTAATTTTTCTTTATTAAAATTCCCAGATTTTTCTGGCACCCCTAAGCTTTGTTTGCTGCAATCCAAAAAGTTGTTTGAAATTTAAAAAAGTGCAATTTTTTTTATCCTAGTTCCAATTTTTATTTTATTTTTTTACATCGTCCATAATTTTTAAAACTCCCACGCACGTCCTCCGGCTTTAATACATCCCGTCAGTCAGTTGTGCCCCAGCCACAGGACTGAATCCGAGTCTTCCGGTAGGCGAGGTATGTAGCGTTCACCGACCTCGCTCTCTCTTCGGGTTTGATCGGGCTGCGAACAGTAGGAAGTCAGTGACTCATCGAGCCCTTCCCTGGTTGGACCTCCTCTGCAGTCTGACATACCTCTGCTGGTATTTCCCCCTGGCCTGGCCCTGTTTCTGCCTCTCTCCTCCCTCTGAGGCCTGGTCTGGGCTCACTACACCTCTGCTCCACAGAGCTGTTGGCGGGGCATCAAATCCAGGGGTAAACAATGGCTTCATATCACGGCATCGCAGCTAATTCCTCCTCTGTGGTGATTTCAGAGAGGTTGGCACCACCATCGCTGCTGCCACGCCCTCAGATCCTGGCATTTTTTGGTCTTTTTTGGCCATGCTGCAGTAGCCCAGTGAGTCAGGGTACTGAACACAGGAAGTTACAAGATATAGAACAGAGAGGATTCGAAGGGAGTTTTTCCTCTGAAGGGCTCCATCGGCTCCACAGTGATGGCAGGCTCTGTGTTCAGACAGCAAGTCTTTAACAGACAACCTGCAAGATAGAAAGAAGAAACCCAAACAGCAGAGACCAGCGCTGCTCGTTCTTCCAACAACTCTGCGTTGTTGTGTTTCACCCCAGCGACCTGTTATTTGTCTCATAGCTTTATGTAATCAGGGTTAGGGACGTCATCTCCTCGGTGTTTTGCCCTGAGCACTTTATTAGGAACACCGTACTGATACCGGGTAGGGACCCCCAGGGCTCTCAGAGCAGCCTCGGTTCCTTGTGGCCTTGATTCCACACGCTGGTTCATGCTACTGCATACACCTGAATGCAATAATATTTTCAGCATACTTGGGATTACAGAAAAACAGATTCAGGTTTCCATGAACGCAAGTGTTATACACGTGCATTGGCGCGTTCATATCTGACAAAGTAGATGGTGAAGTGCAGAATGTTTCTAAACAAATTCCTGGTTCTTACAATATAATATTTAAAAAAAAAAAAAAAGAAATCCAAGTGGGAATCGGTTGTCAGTGTTGAACCCAGCTCACACGCCTGCGTTGACTTTGCGTTAATGAAACACCGTCCATCTTCACACCTGGTGTCGGCCCCTGCGGCTCTGGACGGCGGCCAGGCCGGCGGGCATCTCCCCGAGGGCCGGCGGGCTCAGAGAACGGAGTGGAAGTGTCCGGTTGTCTGTTTTATAAATGGAGGCGGCGCCAGAGAGCTGAGGTGGAGACGAGGCCGAGAGCAGAGGGAACAATGAGTCTGTGTTTGGACAGAGAAACGGGGCAGAGATGGAAGGTCTCTGCCACAACAACATTCTGCTCCACCCGAGTTGCCCCCCCGACCATAAAGCTCCTGTACTACAACCAGTATACTGCTGGTAATTTTTCCTCCTATATCCTTCATCCTTTGGTGTTTAATTCATGGGAAGATCCCTAATTGAGTGATGTTTATAACATGTAGAATAAGGCGCTGATTTCCACAGGAACCTCAAGATTCTCTGAAGATCGCAGCTTTGTTTTCCTCATCTCGTGACGCCTTAGTTATCTGACTGTGGAGGCCTGTTTCCTCTCTCCCCTGACAGTGTGCAGGGAGCTGTGTCCTCCTCATTCCTTCCAAAACCAAAAGCACAAGAGCAAAAGAGTAGCTTATCTTCTCTGACGCGTCTGGCCAACTGGATACTTATGAGCCAGTCGGTAACGCCATAGTAACCAAGCGGAACCGCGTCATCAACCAATTACTACAGTTCGCTTTATATTTTATTTTATTTACCAGATTAGTTTGATGTGCTGCACCAAGTGTAATAATCATCATCTTGGAAAAGCAAACCATGAGAAAATTCTCAGCCGCCCTGCTCTCGGACCCTCTGTGGAGCTCAGCTCCATGCGCTCTGCCCCCCCGGCAGCTCCGGACAAACAGCTTGCCGCGCTCAGATGGTCGGCCTCAGGCTCCTCGCCAACTGGATCCGCTTCCTCTTTAGTGTTTGCTCAGGTAGTTCACTAAATTCCCCACATGCCGGGGGATCTAATGCCCTTCCTCTGCGCCCTGTTACGGGGCTAAAATGGCTTTTATGAGCGAGGCACTCAGTGTAATGTTACCAGTAAATGCTCTCAGGGTCATAAAGGCCGGGATGGCTCGGACCGATCCAGAGTAGCAGAGCTCCTCTTGCAAAATGCCTCGAGTCCTTCAAAATTGCACCTGACTTATTTTTAGCTTTTGTTGCAGTTTTCAAATATTTTACTTTTACAATTTGGAAAATCCGGTTGTTTCCTGATTTTAGTATCTTCTGATCTCGACCCAGCGTTGGAATCGCATCGTGCTTTACACTGAAGATGATCATATCTCGTGGTCTAGATTTTGCCTCAGGGTTAGTAATCTTGAATAAGTTATTTATAATCTTGATTGAGTGTCCAGTAATCTCAGTCTGGTCTCCTCTTGTCTTGATTCAGTGTTTTCTAGTCTTGATTCTCCCATAATCTTAGTTCAATATCTTCAAAACTTTTATTTTTTGATCTCGATTTCTCTCACATCTCAATTCCCAGTATCAAGGATCTCCGTTGAATCTTTTTCGTTCCTAACATTTCCACTGTTTTTATTTCTCTTTTTTTCCTGCTTGGTCGGTCGAATCATTCATTCCCCAAGGCAGAAATTCGAACATCACACGCGATGATCTAATGTGGGACTTACTCACCCGACAAACATATTTGCCCAATTTAGGCCAGCAGTGAAAGCTGGGCCCCGGTTTCGGTTAAGAATACCGTTTATCATCCCCCTGACTCATTACGATGATTGAATGACTCTGCTTTTAGCGATGGTGACCCTAAGCACTTGGTGTCAGCGAGCCGGCTCTTCAATGCGGAGATTGTTTTGGTGTTTCATAGCTGAGGAATTCAGAGGCAGAGGAAGGGACCGGTGCTTCCGGCTGTGGGAGGGGGGGGGGGCTGCTGTGGGATTAAGGGACCAGCAGACGGGCTGGCAGGAGCAGTTTAATACAGTCAGGCCTGATGCATTTCACTGTCTGACCCCCCCCCATGCGACCAGTTGTCACTGTAGCGTCTGTCCGGGTCTAGGCTGGTTTTGACTGATGGGACCGGACCTGGACCAGACAGGGACACTGCAGTCTCTTATTTAAAAAAATATTTCTGCTTCTGTCCTTGATTTCTTCCTCTGGTGTTGAATCCAGAGGTGGAGGAAATATTCAGATCCTTTACTCGCACCCACACTGTAAAGTGTACAGTTACAGGTAAAAGTCCTGCCCTGAAAACGTTACCAAAGTCAAAGTATGGGAGTATAATCAGGAAAGTGTACTGAAGTACTCGGTGCAGTAAAGTGGCCCCTCTGACTGTTATGCTGGGACATATTATATTGTTGTCGTTATCGTTTCTGGCGCATTAATTCGTAAACAGCGTTTCACTGTTGTAGCTGATCGAGGTGGAGCCGATTTGAACTCTTTTCTACGGAACTGCACTTTTCCTTCTTTTCATTACGGATTATCCTGCCGATTGCTCTGTTTTCTATTAAGTGATTGTCTGTTTGAGTAATGTTCAGAAAACAGCGAGAAATGCCGTCACAACCATCCAGGGCTTTATATTGACCCCTTTATAATCAATTTCAAATTATTAAAACAATTAAAGAGATGAAGCTGGAACGATGAAATATTTGGCATCTTTGCATGAAAAATGACTTAAATGATCAGAATAGTTTGTCACTTAATTTTCATCAACTAATTGTTTCGGCTCCACTTGTCGTTCAATCTATAACAGAGCATCATATTTTATGAACTCTTCATATGTTCTGTGCAAAAAAAAATATTAATCTGGAGTAAAAAGTGTCAATAAAAGAAAATCCTCAAGTAAAGCACGACCGCCTCAGATTTGTACTCAAGTACAGTACTTGTAGTACATGTACTTAGTTACTTACCACCGCTGGTTAAACCCACATGTTGTAAGACTCAAGATCATTGTAGGCTGACGTTTTTGAAAACCTGCTTGTTTCCCGATCAGTTTCGTCTCAACATCTCATCTAAGTGGGCCTCATTGTCCCTGCTGGTTTTCATTGATCCGGTTCATTCTTTGGATGGTTTGACCACGAAACAGGTATTTGATTTCATTCGACGTGGCTCTAAAAAGGTCCCTTTAACTGAACTCGGTGAAGCTGCAGAAAGCCTGACCTTTGACTGTTTTGTCTGTTTAAAGTCAGCATGAAACTCAGTAAAAACTTCAGCTGCGGACACGGTACATTCACTTTAAAGCCTCCCAAAGCGTTTGGCCTTCTAATAAAAGACCGCGCTATTCTTACTGAGCTGATTGACGAATACCTCGGTCACAGTCTGTGAATCGTGCCACCTTTGGCCGCTGCAACAGCACAGAGGCTGATGGAGAAACCGGATCTGCCGCTCAGATGGCGATCTGTGCAAACTCAGCACTTCACAAAGGACACGGACAGGTGCGTCCGTGAGGACGAGCAGGGAGGTCGCGCTCTGACAAGGCAGATATATGAGTGCGAGTCGTCAGGTGGCGGGGAAGGGGCAGGTTGGCGGACGCTGAAGAGGGTTTTACTTGTCCGGGTGTCAGCGGCAGGCGGCAGCTGCTCCTCAACGAGGAGCTGCAACTGACAGTAGTCATCCGCACGAGTCGCCCTGTCGGAGGTCGGAGGTCAACGGTCCAGTCAGCGCCCCGTCCGTGTACAAGTATCCTTTTGTCGTAAACTGTTGATCAGACGCCGTCACAAGCAGTTTAAAGGATGCTATATTTACTATAGCTGCGGTCGGTTCCGCAGTTTCACTGAGATGAAAAATCTCTTCTACAGGACAAGAAGGCAGCGTCACAGAAAACATTAAAAAGACTTAAAATGAATTAGATGACATTGACCAACAAAACCAAAAACAACATCCGAGATCCACAAAGCCCAAGAAACAAGACTGATAAAATAACAGCTTTACATTTACAATAACAAGCGATATAAAAACATAAGACAGTAGATTAAAACTCCTCAGAACAAATCTGTTAAAAAAAACCACTACGTGTGATCACACGGTCGATCTCCAGCGCCTGGTTTAAAAGCACCCACAGCCCGATCAGCTTGTTTCCGGTTCGGGGAGGAAGGCTTTTAAAAAGCTGGAGCGGAAAACCACTCTTCCTCACGGCAGACGTTTTGATTCCTCACAAAAAAAAACCAAAACACACACAGTCTGAACCGGGCTCACCCCATCCACCAGTCCTGTGTTCACACACTGCAAGTGCACAATCCTGGCGTGTTATTTTGTAACATGTAGCAGCGTATTTGTACTGTTTACCACATGATTAGTGCCTTTTAATATTAATGATGACGATGAGGATGATAATAAACCCTACAGCCAATGAATCTTTTACTTAAAACAACCTCCCTGGATCCTGTTATGTCCTATTGTCACACCTGTACCTCAAACACCACCACCAATAACACACACACACACACACACACACACACCACCACCAATAACACACCAACACTACCCCCCGCCTGCATTTTTCCATGTAGAGCTGTTTTCCCTGCATAAAACCAACTGCTGCTGCGTTCAACTGTCACCGATGTGAACTCTTTTAAAACCTTCTGTCTTTCCAGGCTGTCCCAGAACCAGTATCAGCACCAGAACCTGTCCCGGAACCTGTGAAAGAGCCAGAACCTGTTCCAAAACTAGTCAAAGTTCCAGAGACTGTACAAGAATCAGTATCAAAACCAGAACCTATCCCAGAACCTGTCCAAGAACATGTTCCAGAACCAGTCACAGTGCCAGAGACTGTACCAGAACCAGTTGCAGCACAAGAAGTAGCTGCAGTACCAGAAACTATTCCAGAGCCAGTACCAGTACCAGAACCTGTCCCAGAGCCAGCTGCAGTCCCAGAACCAATGTCAGTACCAGAACCTGTCCCAGAGCCAGCTGCAGTCCCAGAACCAGCATCAGTACCAGAACCTGTCCTGGAACCTGTTGCAGTGCCTGAACCAGAGCCTGTGGTTGAGTCTGAACCGGTATCTGAGGCGGTCCCGCAGCCTGTGGCTGAACCAGAGAAGGTTGAGGAGGAGTATTTACCCGAGCTGATCCCTGGTTCTACAGAAGACAGCCTGCCGACCCCTGAACCTGTTGCAGAGGCATCACCCGAGCCTAAACCAGAACCTGAACCGGAGACCGTCCTGGACAACGGTAAGTCCGCTGTATGGACGACATGTTTGACACACCACTCGCTGATCAGTCAGGTTTGTTTGCTGATTTCCGGGAGCCTCTCAGAGGATTTAGTTCCAATGCTGCGTTCGACACCGTAGACCGTAACTACTCGGCAGACCGGAACACCGGGTGGGACTTTCCGGCACAGTCCTAAACCGGTTTCGATCCTACTTGACGCACAGGGACTTTATGTCGATCGGCAGTTGCGTATCTAAGCTTACAAAAAAGACTCCATGCTTTCAGTAGCTCGGACCAACAACAGAACGATGACTGAGACGATTCATAAACGGAAATAGTTGGAAATAAGAGTTTCACGAAATAATCTTACCTGGGAGGTCGACTCTCTTCCTTCTAACCGCATCTCAGTTTTCATCAGCCCACGTTCGCTGATGGAGCCTGAGGTGCAGAGTTGAGAGCTGCAGGAGAAGCTAGAAGGTAGATCTTGAGTTAAGGTTGTAGTATGTTATCAAGGGCAGAGAAGTCCGTAGGAAAGTGTTACAGACAGTGTTGGTCTGCTCATGGGCTGAGATGAAAATAAGAAAAACAGGGGAACATCAGCAGCTCTGAGCTGGAGGAGGCAGAGACAGAGCAGACACCACAGGAACCCTGAGCAAAGGATGAGCCTGGTCTTGGACCCTGCTCATCTAATGACGTGAATGTAACTGGATTTCTATGCATTAGAAAGGCTTCATTTGTTTGCCCTGCATCTAATCTCCGAATAGAGAACCAGCCTCTGCTAGCGGGCAGATGTCGGCAGCTGTGCGCACAGATAAGTCATTTCCAGGAAGAGTAGAAAGAGTGGTGCCGCCAGGCTGCATATACAACGTACAGACACAGGTTGTATTGAATTACACTACGTGGAATGATGGTTGCATGTATTTAGGCCGAGAAGGAAAATATTGAAAGCACCGAGCTGAAAATCCTCCGACCGTAAGGTTCGCCGCTGCTCGGGAAAACGGCTTTTTCAGCTGAGGAGACATAACGTTGGTGTGACCTGCAACCTCATTTACATCTGAAATACATATGCTCAGCATGGCGGCATCAAGATACACATTAGTATAAAATAAAAGTTTACACCTGGACCAAGTGCCACTGCTCAAAGAGGAAAGTCGGCCCCAGCAGCCACACGACGGCCGGTCCTCACCCGTCGTTTACCGCCTGTTTCCTCAGTGACAGCGTGCGTGTTAGCGGTTGTGTTTGTGTGCCGTTTCGGTGGATCCGTTGGCGTGCGTGGAGGTGGAGCGGCCATCTGCTTTAAGAGGATGATACTTAATCTTCAGCAGGCAGTAAAGCACTTGGCTGCTCTGAACAACAGCCGCTGTCCAGACTGACAATCAGCTTTGCGTCCCTCCAGCCTGAGACACAGCAGGTGGACCAACAGGTGCATACTGTGTGTGTGTGTGTGTGTTTGTGGTTCATGTACATGGATATGAGTCAGCATAGCCTAAGTACGGTAACAATGAATTGTATGCCAGCACTTTAATCCCACATTCAAATGACGTGCTCGTATATTGTGTGCTAGCAACGTTGAGCACAGAGCAGATGATGTAATTATTAAACCCCTTTTGGGATTTATAAGGTTAACATGCTAACGCTTTAGCATCCACTGGGTTTCATCTACTTCACACTTTACAGGATAATTAACGGTTAATTAGCGAACTGTTTAGCCTATAAAGTGTCAAACAATCGTGAAAAAAGCTTCCTGTAATTCCCAAGAGCCAAAACAGATCTTAACAATGCTGGTTTTGACCAACCAATAGTCCAAAACTATTGAGATATTTAATTGACTTTCATACAAGACAAAGAAAAGCAGCAAATCCCCACATTTAAGAAAAAACCATGAATCAGTTATCAGACCTGTTGTGTAAACGTGTGAATCTGACGCCTTAGTTAATATAACCTGATGGACTTGAGTCGACCGCGTGTAAATTTGACAGACGATCGCTGGTCGATTGGTGGTTTTAGCGTCTTCGTGCCTCAGACTGTGTTAAATGCTGCTTTAAGCGAGCGGGCAGAGTCAGTAACGTGCGCTCTGCACCCTCCTTCTCCTGTGTATCTGGTCCGTTTCAGATGTGGCTGCAGCCGAAGATAAAGTGAGGTTCACTCCGGGAAAGAAACAGAGCAAGCTCGAGACGCTGATGACCAAGGAGGAGATCGAGGAGGAGCAGAGGTCAGTGCCAACCCCCACCTCCCCGCTCTTTGTCCCGCCTCACCTAGCCGCCCTCAGGGTGGCTCGACGTTCGACGCCTTCTGTGCATGCTAACACAAGCACCTCCCGCTCTCTGCCATTTCACCCTCTTTTATTTAGTTTCATCCTTGCATGGACAGAAAGGCAAACTGGTCTGAGAGAGCGGCTGAAGTCGTGAGAGGTAGAGGGGCTTCGGCTCTGCTTTCTCTGGGATGCGCCATTTTTCTTTTTAGTGTCTAGACCCCCCTGTTGATTTGTTCTCACTCGGGAGGTTTTTGTAATGAAGTATGTCGTTTTTGCTCATCTCCCATTAAGCTTTTTAAAAACAAAGACTGGACTTCAACTTTCTGCTTTTGTTTGAAGGTGGAAAAACGAAAAGAGCGTGGTTAGGGTTACTAGATCGGTGGTTCCCAGACCTTTTTAAACCACTGCCCCCCTTCGGCCACGCGTACATGCGCGCCCTCTTCAGCCTGACAGCTGACATCAGGTCTGATCTCGGTCGCTCTGAAAAGTAAGGCAGCAGGTTTAGGTTTCGTTGCCTCAGACCTGCAGATCAATGCTGAACTCAGACTGGATGAGGAGGTAAAGTTAGGTTAAGTGTGGGGCCGTAGTCTCCCGGTCGACTGCCTGGTCGATATGCTCTCGTCTGACCGAATTCTCATTGGTCAGACGGTCACAAGTAAAAAAGCGCTACGTCCGTAGACTGATCTGTCCGAAAGTAAGATTGCTGAAATTGGAGGTCTTTCAGGGACAAATACACACACGTACGACTATACATCCATTTTGTTTTTCATTCAGTTCGCTCAGCATCTTTGCTGTTTCGTCTCGAGATGCGTCTTTTTGGCGTCATTGTCTAACAGCTTACACCGTCCAGTGTAATTAAAGCCAAATTTAATGGACATGGTGTTATGTTGTCAGTTCACAGTGTCTTAACCTTCGCACAACCAACCCAGCGTTTGCAGGTCGTGTACATCCGTCCCAGCGTCGGGGCCGGAAACGGTCCCACAAAGACGCAGCTGCACGTGGCCACAGTACACGTACGCCGGGTGTCTGTCGGCGTGCTTTGCCCGTGCGCTCGTACCTTTTGGACTGCGCCTGGACCTTTGCCGCCATGGGCAGAACCCTTGTAATTCAGAAAAGATGTACCGGCCTCTAGCTCGCAGACCACATTTGGGCCAGAAACCTGAGTCTGAGATGTCCTACAGAGACCGCCGCAACAGAGGAGAAACCCTTTTGTCTCAGGAAAAAACTCAATCTTTCCCACCCAAGGAGCCGTACAGATGTAAGAACAGGAAAGTCCACCCAGCAGCCTAGTTTTCTGGTGTCTAATGAACGTTACAGCCTCACAGGGGTGATAGTGTGACTCTGTACTTGGAGTCTTGTTACAGCAGAGGTTTTACAGTACATGTGGTCTACGGAAAATTAGATGATGATACCTTTGGTTCTTCTTCCGTTGAGCACTCAACCCTAGTCCTTCACACCTCCAGAGCCTGTTCGCTGAGTCACTAATGTCTCGTAGCTGCACTGAATTGTGGTTTATTGAGGCAACAGCCGGGCTTTAAAACGGCTGTTTTTGCCTCCTCGGTGACGGATTTATTCCTCTTTGAGTCTTGAGTTCATGTATGAAATGTCAGGCCAGTCTGATTTTTTTTTTTTTGTGGGACAGACTCAAAAATCGGAGCGTTTTAACCGATTTTCCCGTCCCGGGGGGTTAACATGGGCAGCAGGCTCTGTGTTGTCGTGGCCCGAACTACTAGCGCATCGAGCGAGGTGTTTTATGATCAACTGTTACGTATGGTCCCTGTCTGATAGCAAGCTCTGGTGTTTTTTGTTTCTAATCTGAGTCGAAGGAAAGAGGGCGAGTGAGGAGACCGAGGAGGGAAAAATTCACATGGCAGAGTTTACGGTTTTGGTTCTGGTATTTTTCTTTTTCTTTTTTTGTCAGCGTGGGGAGTCGACGCCTGCAGCTCCCTGATTGGAGGCTCGTTTTTCTAGACTCCGGAAGCTCTTAAAATGTTTCTGTGGCTTGGCAGTGCTGCCTTACTGTGTTTCCGTTGAGTTTTTTGGGAGCAGCAGAGGAGGGAAAGTCTTTGTCCTCCGTTGACTTTATTTCCCTACACAGCTCAGTCTGAGTTGGGTCTCAAGGGCACATGACATCACAGATGAATAAATGTTTCCCCAACAGAGGGACGGCGTAAAATGCTGAACCGGGTCCAAGTTCCTCATTCCATCTCCCCTCAATAAGTTTCTATAAACTCCGTCCTCAGCCCATGCGAACGATGCCTCTGCCAATCCCAACAGCCTGGTTCTTGCCTTTCAGTCGCACCCACCGCATGTTGTTACCTTCCCCCAGCTCCAGCTTCTTATTCAGTCCAGCCCCAGCCATAACCCTCCACCAAGGCTGGGTATCAAACCTCAATCGTTCTCGAGTACCAACCGACAACGTGTCTGCAGCTTCGAGTGTCAGAAATAACCTGGTTCCGAAAGTTGTTCGGGCTTGGTCAGAATCTTAAGAGCAGCACCAGCCAGAGATTTGTGCATCGAAACTTTTAGTTTTTAGTTCTTTTCTGTGCAAGGCTTGAAAATAGTTTATTGGAGACACAGGTTAAACGTCTCTGTAGGGCGACGTGGAGAAAGGTGCCGTGGGTTGAAGGGGCTGTCCTGCCCAGAAGGACACCTCCCAAAATTCAACACGGCATCATGCAGCCCTGCACCTCGAAAACAAGCTGTTTGGTTGATCCAGTGCCTGTCGGGACAATGGTATTGTACCGTAAATCAGAACAGGTACGAAAGCCACAAACGCTGCCGAACTTCCGCCACGCGCGCTCACCGAAGCCGGGCGGGCGCGGCGCGTTTTTACTGACCTCATACATTGCGTTCAACTCGCACGACACGCTTTAATCGACCTTTCTACACGAACAGACCCTGAGACTTTTGGACTCGCAGCGTAGGGATCAACTGACCGGCCACTGAACGCCGGTCGCTTTGGTCCGGTGACAGTTCCAATAAAGCTCATTCACACAAGACGAACGCGTCCGCTAGGAGAGAAAGGCGGCGTTTAAAAGAAAAATATCCGACTAGAGTTTATAACGGAGCTTTTGACGGCAGCCGTGTCGGGAAATCTGATCTCAGGACTGCTCAAACTGCAGACGGACGACCAAACTGTCAGAAATCCATTGAATCGAGCATCGAGACATTCGTCCCGATTCCACGATGAGTCGTGGGCGGGCGAATCGGGGTTCGAATCTGGCTGAAAATGTGCAGCGTGTGCTCGGCCATGTTCAGTGTTCCTACACGCCGTCATCGCCCTGCGACATCAGGATACGCCACCGTCCCATTTCCGGGCCTTGACACGCCTCAACTCTCCAGAAAAACGGCGATTTTTTTCATCACACTGAGAACTCGATTGCTTCTGTCGGTGCAGCAGGTTTTGTTTTTTTTTTTCGGTTAAGTTTGTGCGCACACATCATCAACATGTGCACACGTCATCCGTATCTTGTACACACAAGTTTTTATCTTGTGAGCAACACAAGGTAAAAACTTGTGTGCAGGAGATATGGATCTTGTAAGCAAGATAATAATTTGTGAACAGATTGTTGATGATTCACAGAACACGATAAACGATCCGATATTGATCCTTCATCACGAGATGGATTAGATAACACCTTGAGCGCATTATTTACTAACTTGTGGACATGAGACTTAATCAAACCTTATCATTCGGGACTCAGCGGTTTACACTTTTTAATACAGATTCCATTTAAATAATGTTTTGCAAAGGACCACGCTCTTCTTTGATAGATGAAGGTATTGGAAACATTTAGGACTCAGCACCAGAACCTGTATCGTCACTGATGCCCAGCCCGAACCTTAGCTTTAATTTATCCCTCTGGTTTTTTGTTTTTGTTTTTTCTCCCTCCCCCGGATTCCAGCTGTACCGGAACATCCGAGCATGACGCCCCAGTGTTTTGTGTGTGTTGCCCAGTAAGCCACGACGGCCTGTGGCTACGTGGAGCCGTTTGTGTCTTTGCCCTGTGAGAGTCTGACTGCCTCCACCTTCTTTATCTTTTCAGGATAGAGCTTACGTCCGATTTTACCTCTCTATAATCAACCTCATCAGACACACAGTGTGTTAGGAAGGAGATGGTAAGGGGACGCTCCTGTTAAGAATAACCTGTCCACCACCCAGCTACACCCAAACCCTCAGCCCTCCCCTTCCCTCCACCCCCGACAACTCACCGGTACGGATAGACTGACGAAGCCAACGACGGCCCTCGTATCTACTGATACACAACGTGCGTTTTCACAGACCCGTCTCCTTCAAATGAGGCCTGTATACACGTCAACTTGTGTTGGCGGTTTTTTATTCGATGTTTACCTAAAACCACTCGCCCTCCTGAATCTGAAGTGTGAAGTGTGAAGTGTGTGTGTGTGTGTGAGGTTACCGGAGCACATCCAGAAAAGAATGAACGCTGCTTTAGCGGAGTGGAAACTCTACTGAAAACATTTTGCAGATATGATGAATAGAAATATTTTGTTCTCCCGTCTTACAAGTAATCGGATACGTAATTGTGAAATTCAACCACTACTGAATATTTGATTATTAAATGTGTATATTTTGCCTCGAAAACCATCCGTCTTAATTAACGGGGCCTGTCCAGTGGGTCGGCTTAAGTTTCAGCAACCGGATCGTCTACATTTAAAACATGACTGTGATTTTCCACTTCATTATGCAGTTTGGCAAGAAAGACATCAGGCAACATTTCCTGGATCGACCACATGATACTGGAGATTATTGGCACAATGCAGATTCATCAGTATAGGTTGAATATCTGCAGATAGGTGTTGATAAATAATGAATAATCAGTCTGTCCCTACTGAGAGAGCACTTGTCCTCACTGATCTCCCTCTCCTCCAGGCCTCACGAACAACCCCCTCGTTTTTTAATATGGTGTTTCGTTGAACGGCTCTCCTCGCATCCAGGTCACACGGACTCGGCGTGCGTTGCAAAAATCGCCGACTGACTTTTCATTTGGCGAGTGAGAAAAAGGGGAACGGGGACAAGGATCAAATAAACCGACAAACACGTTGTGAAGAAACGGAAGAAGGCAAAACCATAATCCCCCCGGATCTGAGAAACATTATGAGGTGTAGAGTGAAAACTGCTCAATAATTTCACATCATTTCAGCGTGCAGGGTAAACGAGTGGCGAAGAAGGCTTTTTTAAAGCATATGTGATATTTTCGAAACGTAGTTTATTGATTAAGTCATCCAGCGGCAGTTTAATGGTCGGGAGTTGCCACAATTCTCCATTACAAGTAGAAGTCCAGCGCTCAAAATTCTACTTCACTACCAGTACAGAAGTATTATCGGGAAAACGTAGTAAAAGTACTGGTGCAGAAAAAATGTCTCCTGTGATCAGATCATTGATCCTGAGTCACGGAGGCTTCGGCAGCGTTTTACTGCTGGAGCTGCTTTTAGCTACGTCATAGACAGGGACCAGAGTTTAGTCCACCGGTTCCCAACCTGGGGGCCGGGGCCCTCCAGGGGGTCACCAGGTGAACCTGAGGGGTCAAGGACAGAAGGAGAAGACAGACAGTTCTGATTCATGTTTTGAACTATTTTTTATCCTTTGTGGGTTTTTTTGGGAACTGGAAGCATCTCAGGGACATTTGCTACGTGACAAAGAGACACAACTCAGGTGGGGAACCACTGGTTTAATCTTTAACAAGTTGTTGTATTTTATAAGTTAAGTAACTAGTAAGTAACTAACGTAACTAGTCATTTTAGCTGCTAAAGAGTGGAGCAAAAAGTGCAATATTTCCCTCTGAGATTCAGCCGAGCAGAAGCATGAAGCAGAAAGAAAAATACTCAAGCAAAGTACAAGTACATCCAAATTAAGTTCAGTACTCGAGTAGATGTACTTAGTTACTTTTCCAACATGCCACGAGGAATGGGGCACCGGGTCTTATGTTCAGGTCTCATGCTTTCAACTGGATCCATGTACAGGTGCCCGGTCTGTTGACGCTGCGACACGACCAGCTGTTGCGCCAGCACGACAGCAACGTGTCTCGCGGTCCGGCGCCCCAGGTGGTGGACCGCGTCCCGCATTATCCTCTTAGTATTCGGCTCCCGTTGCCAGAAAACGCGCCGAAGCGGCGGGGCCTCGGTCCCGTCGCTTCGCCCTGGGGCTTAAAACCTCCCGGTAAAAACCCAGGACGCACTTACTGCGTCTAATCCAGAGGGGACAATAGAGGCCCGGGGCCCCGCGGCGGTCGGCCAATGTGGGTCATGTGTGCCCAGAGGGGATAAGACATCTGAACCGGAAACGCGAGGGATCCTGCGCACAAAGGACGCGGCGCTCAAGCCGGGGACAGTCCTCTGGGTTTGAAACAGGAACTTTAAAAGTGCATTCTTTTAATAGACGGGGAGCAACCCGGTGCAGAAGTCGCACCGGAAACGCTGCGTCTCTGAAGGTGCTAATGTTCGGTGTGTGTGCGTCGGCGCGCAGCCCCGCAGCAAAACCCGCCGTGTCCCGTTTCCACGCAACAGTTGGAGTCGGAGGCGGGTTAACGGACCAACGGGTTCTCACAAGGAGGCGGTATAAAAAGGCTCCGAATACAAGGTGCCATTAAAAAATGCGCACATGTTGAAGTGGACAGAGCCGCACGATGTCCGAGAAGACGAGAACCGATCATAAACACGCGCAGTGTGACTGTTTCCTCCGCGGGCATGAGCCTGACACGGGGGAAGCAAAGTGCCCTTTTCTCGGAGCCAGTCGCTGTCGGACGAAGTGCTCAGGTCTTTTCCTGAATCCAAAGGAGTAAAACTCCCGCTCTCCGGCTTCCGCTGAAGGAAAAGGCGCCCGAGCATAGGACGGTGCCGAAAGCCGAAGTGCTCGGTGTGCAGAGAGGCCCTGGGCGTTACATAATCCGATTACATCTCTGGATGCATCAATGTGCTCATCCCTTTAATGTGGCACCAGGTGAAGGCGGATCTGATTCCGGTGGCTTTGCCTAGTGCGGAGCAGAGAGCGCGAGTGTCCCCCCGGATCAGTGAGGTCTTACCTTCATCTGAAACGATACATCGGACTCGTGGCTGTTTTAATCTGAGTCTGCAGAGTAACTCGAGTTATCAAAGCAGTCAAAAGTCCAACGTTTCCCTCCGGAATGCGGCGGGACGGAAGCGCAAAGGGGCAGAAACACTCAGATAAGATACTCATTTTAAATCCGTCGGTTCAGTGAAGCAGCCCGCCGCAAAGCTGCAGTGAAGAACAGTACTCGAGTAAATGTACTTAGTTACAGCTGTGAGAGAAGAGGCGGTCGTGGTAAAAGCAATATCGAATGCGTGCGTTAACTCTGTCGGAGGTTCGTTGGGTCCGGCTGCAGCGGACCAAACGCGGGAACCAGGTTCCTGCGTTCCCAGCAGCCGGACCCGCGGCCACGTGCGGTATTTACTGGGTGCGGACTTTAGTATCAGTGCAGCTCTGATTTCACGAGCCACCCGCCAAAGTCCGCATCGGCCGCGAGCCAACGCCGCGCGTATCTGGGCGCCTGCAGCCTCAGCGCGGAGTCGGCCGGAGACGCCGGGAGCCTCTTTCTCACGGTTCTGTATCTGGCGCGTCCGATCCGGCTCCGCGGCCCCGGACGCTGGGAGACTGACCCGCGCCGAGACTCGCAACGGGCCGCGCGCGAAACGCCAGGCTCCTCCTGCGTCGTTCGGGACGACTCCAGGGACACGGACTTGCATTTCTGCCTGTTATTCTAAGTGACGGGTAACGGCTGCTGCGGGCCACGAGCGCCCTCCACAGGCCAGATACAGTCATTACACGGTGTCTGTCCGACTTCAACCCCAGGTCGAAGACGGTGGAGGATGGTGTGACATGACTGGACTCACTCCTCAGATCCTCTACTTAAATAAGAAAAAACCACAACGTAAAGATCCTGCAGAAAAACGTTGCAAGTCCTGAAGTTTCATCGGGAAAATAAAGTGTCAACAGGGAAAAGTGGTCACGGCAGTAAAAACAGTCACCGGGAGCCCAGAGTCACGGTGTTTCGTCCAGGCAACTGCCCAAAGCTCTAAAAAAAAAAAGAGAGAGATGAAGTTGATAAAATCCCCTCACAGAGAAGCAGCAAGTCCTCGGGTTTCAGAAGCTGGAACCGCGACACGATTCTGCGGGAAAAATGAATCCGAACAGCTGCTGATCAGTTCTCCGCCTCAGCTCAACTCGTCTTCACTGCTGCGCAGTTTCCGCCGCTGCAAAGCGTCGTCTTTGCTGTTTTTCAGGCAAAACACCTGAACTTGTAAAGTCACAGTAACTGAGGCCGTCAGACGAAAGAGGTGGAGTGAGGCAGAAGCAGAAAGGGGCATGAGAGGAAAATCCTCGACTAAGGTGCAAGTACCCCACGTTTGAGCTTCCACCGCTGCCTGCAAGACTGACGAAGGTGCGAGTTGTCCCCCACAGTCCCGAGACCAGGTCAGCTCGGCCCGGATCGGTTGAACGAACCCGTCAGACCACGGGCCTAAAGTCCCGTTCTTTCCTTTTTGTCCCGACAAGTTGACGGCATCCGGCAGGTTCCCGCCTCCGACTCGTGTTCCGGCGGTTCTGCCGGTGGTTTTCGGTCGCTCGGCTCCCTTGAGTTTGTTTCCTGCGTTTCAGCTTGGGTCGCATCCGTCGGCTTCTGTCCAGCTGTGCCGCTCTCCTGCTAACCCTGCATGCTGCCCGCTAACACCGCAGCTAACGGTGAGTGCTGTCCCCAGAACACGCCGGGTCGGTTTTCAGGAGGTTTGTCAACTCGGCCGTGAACTGATGAGATCGCGGACGCAAAGAATCAGCCCTGAATCGAAAGGTTCTAAATGATCCGCGCGTCCAAGTCTTTCCTAACGAGGGAACAAATCCGCCTACCGGAGGAACTGTGGCTCCGAAGCGTCCCCTTTCTTTTCCTACAGCGTTCGCTCGTGGCTCGGGGTCCCTTCACGTTCAGGTCTCCGGGGACTCGGCTGCTTTTCCAGCGAAACCCAGTCCCGATGGGACTCATTCGTTCATTCATCGGTCTTTTCTCATCAGTTCACACCCCCGTTGATGTCGACTGTGTGATGGTAGTTGACAAACCTTCAGATCCAACACTGGTAACACCTGCCTGCATTTGAAAGGACCAGACCCCAACCGGTTCTAGCCCAGATGGGCCGTGGTGGTAGAAGCACCCAGACACTCGGCCGCGGTCCGAGCGGTGAGGCTGCCCTGCAGTACTAGTGCGCGTCGCGGTATCTGTCATTTACCCGAACATTTGCTGGCAGACAGGAGCACAGCGCGGTACAGTCTAGTCTATAGAACTCAGTCCAACGCACCTGAAGGTCTGTTTAGAATAATGTCCTGCATTTAACAGTCTTAGCATCACAACATATCTAAAGTAACAAAGTAAAAGTACTCGTCATACAGATTCCAGAGTCGGGTTTCTATTTATATTATAATGATCAATTAGGTCTTGATTTCTAGTCCTACATCGCACTAGATTTTTATTTTACGTCGTATTCACTGGAAATACTTAAGCACAAGTACTTTGAATTTGTACTTAAGGCCAGTTCTTGAGTAAATGTACTCAGTTACTCTCCACCGCTGCTCTTGATATTTCTGGTCATCTTTGAACACACGCTACAACGTTTGGTATTTTTTAACGCGCCTCCATCGGTGTCGGACCGATCCGTCGACAGTTGATCGATCGGCGCCGGTTTTAAGTCATTTCTTGGAGCAGCAAAAGCCAAACGCTCTCCCCAGATGCAGCTTCTCTCCCCGGTGCGAGCGTTTTTACCGACCGCACCGGTTAATCGAGAGAACGACTGCTGGCGGTGGGTTGATCGGTTGAACACCACAAGGCTCAAGCGGCAGCCTCCTGACACCCGAGACGTAGCCGCGTGGTTTGCGCGTCGGTCGGCTCTAATGTAAAGAGTGTGTGATTTGTGTTCATAGCGGTGGAATGGCCCTTTTTTTTTTTTTTGAGTTGTGTTGCGCTTCTCCACAAATAAAGTATTTTCTCTGTCAGGTTCTTTAGACCAGAAAAGTAATTTGCTTATCGTTTCCTCTCCTTTCAGAGCACCCGAGTGATCCGCGCCAGACTTCAGGCAGCCCTCAGCTTCTTTCTTCTTCTCTGCTTTCTTACAGCTGATCTGCGAAGACGAGGAGGAGGACCGAAGATCAGACCTTCAACTACGCAGTTTGTAGGAAGTTAGAAACCTGCCCCCGCCTCTATTTTACTTCACTTTCACTATTTTTTTTTCTGGAAAGGGTGGCAGAGCTTTTCAGGCCCGAGCTGCTTGTGAATAGCAAACGTCTTTACACCGAAGTGCCTTCAGGAATCTGGGTTTTTTTTTTTTTTTTACAGTCCGCTTTTTGTGTTGAAGATTCTCGAAGCGAAGGGAGAAGTTTCAGGCGTCAAAGCTTGAAGTGGAAGCGTTGCGTTAACAGAGAAGAGCGTGCGTAGTTATTGCGATAAAAGGGCGGAGCAAGGGTTGTGTGACGTTTTTGTTAGAAGTGTTAAACTGTCGCGTAAACCTGGATGAAGTTTCGCCTGTGTCTAGTCTAGTCAGTTCAAAAAGTATCCTAACCGCAAACTACCAGCCCTCGGCCGTTTTTCGGGGGGTTTTCAGTTCTTCCTTTAGAGTTTGGATTAAATGTTAAACATGAAATAAACGTGTCAAATCGCGCAGATGTTGTCAACTGTGTCTGTTTTTCAGGCTTTTGTAAATTCTGGATTATTAAAAAGAGACATTTGTCAAATCTGATATCTGTGTTTTCTCATCACAGTGTTTGCTTCTCATTCTTCAGTCAGGTGAAACCACTTCATGACTGAGATGCTCTTGTTTTTAACTCATAGGAATCAGTAAACGTGAATTTCAGTACGATTTTCACATTTCAATGTGCAGATTTTTCCAGCTACTTTCGTTTCCTCAACTGTGCGTACGGTCCTAATCAGTCCTTGGAACTCCGGTAACGTTAAGTAACACGGATAATGAAACCACAGGATGTGGGAGTGGTAACGTTTTGGGAAGGTCCAACGTTAGACTCATTTTGGACCCAAACTTCTGACCTGTGTTCCAGTGTGTGTGCCCGAGGTAAACAAGAGAATTCTCCTTCCCCCGCGGACGCTCGATTGTTTTTGAAGTCTGGAGGACGAAGGGACCAGTCACAGCCAGAAAGGCGATTCCTGGAAAACAAGTTTGTCCAGTTTGTCTCCAAAGATGCAAGAATAGATTTCAGTCATCCGTTTGTTTGTAACCTGAAACAAATGGTCTGAACCCGAGTCCTCTGCGGTTTAAAAAAAAAAAAAAAAAGTGCATGTGGTCTCTCTGGTCTCAGCCATTACAGGTGACCTGGTTCTGTTTGTTACTATAAACAAAGGTGCGTGTTCATCCTGTCGAGCGTCTCGACATCCAACTCGTGGACTGGCCCGACGTTTCTTAAGAGACGTTCATGGTCCCCAGAGGGGGAATCCTCTGGCTTTTCCTCTGGCGCCACCATGAGGTGAGATGAACGGCCAGCGTTTTTAATTTCATTCAAACTTTCACAGCACTTGTTCTCGGTTCTTCTCGGTTCCTCTCGGCAAGGTTGCGTGGACTCTCGTTCCCAGCTGGTTTCCATGTCTGTTAACGTGGCCACGGATTAAAAAAGTTCTGGGTGACCGGAGGTGACGACTGCGCCGTCACAGACGGAAAAACATAATGGAGCTGATTTTCTGTGCCAGCCCAAACCGATCCAGTTTCCGGGACCTGTCAGTGTCTCTCCTGGACTTCCCGTGTCCTTTTATGGTCCCTCAGGACCGGAACCAGCACGGAGACATGTCGGAGGATTTGTGATGCTTCTGAAGTCTGTTTATTTCTGACTGTGTGTTCAGTACAACATCCACACACACGTAACATCACACATGTGTACAGTCGTCTGCTGCGGCCCACACACACACACACACACACACACACACACACAGACACACACTCTGCTGCTGCTGCTTTCTAAATGCCTCCACATGTCAGCAGGGATGTCATACGTGTGCATGTGTCCGTGTGTGCGTGCGTGCGTGTGTGTGTGGTGACCGACTTCCCAGGGTGCAACAGGAGCAGCTGGCGGCCATCTTCCTGCTGCTGAGGGAGAACCAGGAGGCGTTGGGGGAGGTGACGGAGGGAGACATGGAGGAGCAGCTGAAGCTCTACTCCCTCTGAGACACGCTGGCGCCGTCCGAGACGCCGTCCGTCCTCTCAGGGGAGTCCATCGCGTCGCCGTTACCGCGGCAACACTGGCTCTCGCAGAACTTGAGCGTGAAACGGCGTAGAATTAAATCTGAAGTCTGTAACTTTTGTCTGTGAGATAGTTTTACGTTCTGTCCTCTGCATGGCGGCGTCTTCTCAACGCATTTGTTGATTATGTTCAGTATTTTTAATCTGCAAAGGAACTAGTAACTAAAGTTATCAGCTGTGAATTGTAGTGGAGTAAAAGTACAAAGGGGCAGAAAATGCAAACACCCAAGTAAAGTACAAGTACCTTGTACTTAGTTACTTTCCACCACCGCTGTCCGGCCTCCGTTCCACCGGAGACGACGTCACGTTGCACTTTGGTCCAACAGACATTCGTTCCGGCCGCAGCGGCAGGTTCAGAGTTCCCTCGGAGTCGGCATCAGCTCACGGCGCCGTCATGCTGTTACAGACCATGCGCTGTGGGTTGATGAGCTCATTGGGCGTTAAAGCAAGTTTCACCCAGCACAAGAGCAAAAACACGGACCTTCCAAAAGCACAAATAGTAATTTAGTTACATTTAGTGAGAACCTCTTTATGCTAAGCTAAGCTAGCCCCTAAATATTTGGACTGTTTTCTTTTCTCTTGAATTATTCTGACTTTTCTTCTTTGGACGTGACATTTTCCCCAAAGTATTAGGACTTTTTTTCCCTTTTAATCGGAATATTATGACTTTGGCATTTTCTGTTTATCTGGTGCAGACATAGGCCTGTGGAGCGACTGTAACTGCTGCATCCTGGGTAATGTAGTGTTTTCTGACAGACCTTATTTGAGTCACCTGTTCTCTGGTAGCTGGTGTTTATTGACTCTGATTTGTGTGATTTTTACGTAGATGATCCACCTGTTGAAACCGGATTCATTTATTTCAGTTGAATTCTGTGATAAGTTTCTTTTTTTTTCTCCATGATAATAAATATATAAACATAAAACATTTGGGCTGTAGATTCATTGTGATGATGTTTAACATCTTAACATGTCAAAGGTTCTGAAGCCATTTCTACGCATATAAACACATGAACAGTCCGAATTACAAGCTCACGCTTTGCTCTTCCTGTCTTTTAATCACAATATTTTGACCTCTTCTCCATATATTGCATTTTCCCCCAAATATCAGGCTAAAACTTTCTTTAAACGTCGTCTTTGATCCTCTAAATAATACGATTCCTGAAATATTACGACTTTTATTCATTTACTTATTGTAAGTTTTGCTTCTGAATTTCTTTCACGATAGTAAATATATAGATTATAAAAGGGTGGCTGCAGATTCATTGGGATGATTTATCCTCAAAGTGTTGAAACCGAAGCCGCCGTCTGTTCTGGGACATCGATACGGAGACAACGTCGAACCGGCCTCACCTCTTTGTCAGTTACTACGATGCAAAATGACCCGTTTAGGTGGAAAATGTCGCACAGTGTTTAATTTTACTCCGGAGAACACGCAGGCAGAGACGTTGATAACAGACACAGTTTTGGGTTTCAGACTTGTTTAATCTGAAGACAGCACTGAAGTAATGTCGTACATGGTGCTGAATTAATTTAATTTGATTTTGGTTGGTTGTCTGTTTGTCATCTTTATTATTATTAGCGTCACTTCTTTTCTGTTGGTTTTTGATACACGTCTTGTCATTTCTCATCTCTTCTGTCAAGTTGTTTTTGTAATTAGTGTAAGATAAAGGGTTTTTCCCTCAGGTCCCCAATTCTCCCGGGGGCCCTGACCCCGCCCCGAACATGACGTCACGGCAGGTACGATGGTCGAGGCTGACCGGAAAAGAGTCTCGTGGTTTTCCTCCGTCACGGGACCCGCGGGTTTCTGTCCCGCGCACGTGAGACGGCGTTCGCTTCCCTTTGACTTTTCAGTGTGAACAGGTGAGACCGGACCAGGTGACCTGCAGCCCCCGGAGCCGCCGTCGGTGTTTTCGCATTTCAAGCGGACACGTAATCGGTGTCCGGTCACCTGATCCCACCTGATCCCACCCGAGCTCACCTGAGAGGAAAGCGGTAGAAGAAGAGGAAGGGGGTGATTTTGAGAAGCTCCTCGCAGGAAAAATGAGAAGCTGCTCCGTGAAATGCGTCTTCCTCCTGGCGGGAACCTTCTGCTTCATCCTGTGCACCGTTTTATACGGACAACGCAGCGACGTCGCGCCCGGCAGGTAAGGCGGACTGATAGCACCCGGTCCCGCCGTCGTGCGTTTGTTGGCGCGCTCCTCTCACACTCCTCCGTCCCGGGGAGGTGCGCTGATGGATCTGAAGCAGGGACTTTTCGGGGGAGTGCTCACATCCAGACTCCGTGTCCTCAGCCGGTCAGGCTCCGCTTGTATGGCGCCTCGTGCACAGGTGCGCGCCATGCAGACCGTGTCAGCATCCCTGCGTTTTTACTGTTGGTCAAACTAAACAAAGGAATTTGAACACGTTCACTTGGGCTTCAGGGAATATCGATGGAAAATCAATGGATCACAAAAGAAAGTAGTTGTCAGACGTATTGATACTGAAAATCAAGTTCTCCCGATGGAACAATTTGACTTTGCTGAGGTTTTCTGTCTGTTAATGACTCAACATAGGAAAAAAAATAAAACAGTCACAACAAATGAGCAGCAAATAAAAAACTAAAACAAAACAGGTATTAAAAGTAGATTTTTAGAGTCCGTCTACAAGACCAGGGCCACAAGATGGAGGACCAAAATGAAGGGACATTTTTTAAAAAGTGAAATAAATACGTCCTCAGGTCTTTGAAAGGCAAAATGCAGACGTGTGAGAAAGATGTTTGAGCTGCTGCATGAGAATAAAGAGTTTAAAGAGCAGCTTTGCTGAGTGTGTGGACATGAATGTGGGACGAGGTTTTCACGAGTCTGGGTGTCTGATTGTGTTGCCATGTCAGCGAGCAGGCAGCAGGTGGCAGCGTCGACGCGCCGGCTGACGACCAGGTGGACTGGAGGATCATCTCAGCTGCTCCACGAGAAGAAGAAGAAGAAAGCGTGAGTTTTCCTTCAGTCTTACAGCCGCAGCTGCAGCTGCCTCGTCTCCTCCAGCTGTTTCAACCTCGGTCAAGCTACACGATAATCGCAAAACCTTATTTCTTTACTTCTCCTCTGGAGCTTTCGATCACAACGCACAGTCTTCCTCAACAGATGCCCAGTTGTCATAGAAATATTTTTTTAAACATTTCTATCCTGTTAAAAAAAAAATTCTATTGGTTGCAAATGATAACAAAAGTCAGTTACAAGCAAAAATCTGTGAAATCATAAATCATTTCATCTTTAATACACAAAAGAAAATAGAAAATGATTAGAATATAAATCAGACGCTGTGAGTCGTCGCGTAAAGTGTGATGCCTCAAAATAATGAAACCTCAGATGACGGAGAAGTGGATTTTTACGTTGGTGTCAGTGTTTAAGACCGCATTTCCCATGAAGCCCGTTACCTCTGGGTACCTGCAGGTACGGCACTGGCAACAAAGCTGAGGCTCGGGGCAAAATGTTCTTAGAGTAAAAGGAGGAGGAGAGCCTGACGGTATTTTACATTGTGACACTACAGGCCACGGAGCCGATTCTGGCTCTGGAGTTGAGAGAAATGAAACAATGATCGGCAGCTTCCTCAGTCCTCATGAAACATGAGCCGCGTTTGACGGACCTGAGTCCTACTTTATCCCTGGACTTGCTCCTCTTCTGCTCAGAATCAGCTCTGTGGGCTGTAGCATGACGACGTAGAATCAAGTCATGCTCTTCTCCCCCATTTCCCCCCAGAACGTGCGTTGAGTGTCCCAGTGCTCCACCAGTAGGAGCCCAGTACTTACTCCCTTGTTCCCCACGGTCCCGTTCTCTTCCACTGAACCTACGTTCGAGTACCAGCAGGGCTCGAACAAAACGCTACTAATTTGCGGGAGTGTTCATGGAGTTTTGGTCCGTAGCAATAATCCTCCGTCTTAAGCGTCAGTAGACTGACTGCTGTGGCGTCTGATTACCTGAAGCGGCGGCTGGGAGAGAACCGGGAGCAGAGGAGTAATGACATCTTCGGGGAGAATGAACATGTTGCAAGTGAATTTGTTTCCAGACACATTTCAAGGGTCATTTCACACAAATCCGCGGAACAGAGTCGCGCAGGTCGTTTTGAGGGGCCGAGTGTTTACTGCACCAAAGCGGTTTTCAATCTGTCTCCAACTGCAGATAGAAGCTCCGTGTTCTCTAAGGAAAGCAGTGAGGCACGACCCTCTGCTCAGGAGGAGGTTCAGGTTCTCGGTGCCGGTCTTTCAGTGGTTGGGGAGTTTCTCCAAACCCGCCTGGGAGCAGTTGAGGAACCAGGCGCCTCCTTACGGCTGGAAGGGACTTCCTGTCAACGGTACACTTCTTCACACTAATTGAACTAATCCAGGCCGGATTAGTACGCTGCTGTCAGAAGGTTGAACTTCTGTTATTTTGTTTCTCCTCTTCCGCCTGAAAACCAGCCTGCACACTGGAATCTATTTGTCCTCTTTTCTCCCCAGTCGTCAAATCCGCCCTCGACCTCCTCAACAGCTCTCGCCTCTTTGACCGCGGCTCGCCCGGCAGGTGTGTTCGCTGCGCCGTGGTTGGAAACGGAGGCATCCTCCGGGGATCCCGGCAGGGAAAGAACATCGACAGCCACGACTTTGTCTTCAGGTGAGACTGGACACGCCTCAAGCCTCTGGACACTCACCCAGTACTTCTTTTTCTACTGTAGCTGACAGCTTTTAATGTTGCTTTTAACTTTTTACAATCCAGCGTGTCCCACCTGTGGGATACTTTGGTCTCGGTAGAGCTGCTTCAGGTGTGTTCTGGTCCGTACTGGACTCAGTCTTCACACAACCTGGACTAATCTACATTGTCTGAAAGCTCAAAGTCTCCTGATTCTGTCTGTGCAAAGCATTTTAGGATCCTCACGTCGCTGCAGCAGCCGTGGCTCAGACTCTGGCTACTGGTCTCTTCTGCTCATTCTGACTGTTGGATAGTAAAATGTCAAGCGTTCCCTTTCAGGGGGGACCGGGGTCGTGACTGCGATCGGAAGGGTCGGAGAACAGGAACCTTTTTATTTAGGGACGGGGTTGTCTGGTCGCAGTACGTAACTTGTTACATTTATCTGTTGTTTAGTATTTAATTGCTGCCGATTCGCCGGGAGTTCCCCGTTTGTCTGCTCTGAAGAGGATCTTTTAAGCAGCACTTACAGATGCGACACATTTCCTGGGTTCTTCAGGATGAACGGAGCCGTGATCGGGGGTTTTGAAGAAGACGTGGGGACGAAGGTTTCCTTCTACGGTTTCACCACAAACACCATGAAGAACGCCCTCAGCTCGTACCGAACAGACGGCTTCACCAAAATCCCCCAGAGCCCGGTGAGAAACGCTCCGAGGGGTTTTATTCTCCCCCCGTCGGAGTTTCTTGCTCTGGCGGTGACAGTGTCTTCTTCTTCGTGGTCTTCTTCTTCTGCAGGACATAAAGTACATCTTCATCCCGTCAGACCTCAGAGACTATGTGATGCTGGCAGCTGCTGTTCGGGGCCTGACTGTCGGCTCGGGCAGAGACAAGGGGGACAGGTGAGTGGTCTGGATACTTTAACGCTAGGAGCCACGCACTGATCCAGGTTTATTTTTCCCTTTTTAACCAGTATTAAAGAAGCGATACGTAGATTTTTACGGGCCAACAGTCGGACACTGACAGAGCTGCTGATCTAGTTTTTTACTTTTTCCCGCTGTGAGTAGCTTCTGCCGTGCATGACATTGAGGAACAATAGTAGCTATCATCAGCGCAGTAATTACTCTTAATTAATCTTACTCTTAGTAAAAGATGTTTTTCTTCCACTTGTTGAGCCCATTAAACAAACTAGAACAAAGTTGTGTTTGTGTTTTGTGAAGGCCTCTTACACAGTTAATAGAAAGAACCCTGCCAAAAACCAGCCTCTAACTTCTAACAGGCTGTTATGTGTATTTTTATCATACCAATGTATGAAATGTGAAAAGTGTCTCTGGCGGTGATGAAACCCCGGCCCCTCCCTCGGCTTTACGGAGCTTTACGGGGAGTTTCAGCTCATTGTTTCTCTGTTTTATCTGCTCCGGTTCACTCTCACCGCTCTCGTAGCGTCGTGTTCAGCAGCAGCAGCAGCCGGATGTTTTCAGAGAAACAGCTGTGAAAAGCCATTGTCCACTACCTGCTCAGCAACAAACAGCAGACAGAGCCAGTCAGAGACCAGCTGGTGAACATAGCGGAGCATTTAGCAGCTAAAGAGCCAGATGTTTCCCTCAGGAGCCGGTGGAGACCAAAACCGGAGCTAAAAGAGAGGGAGTCCTGGGCTTAGGTTCATCAGGTGGACTCAGACACCAGATCCACATCAAGGATCATGATGCTCTGTAACTGTTGGATGACAGTCTTGTGTTTACAACTTGGTTCTGCTAAAAACAAATGGATCAAGGAAAAAAAAAAAAAAAAATCAGTTATCGTAAATTTAAATGAATCCATTGTATTAATTGTGATTGCTTTTTCCTTTTTTTTTTTTTTTTTTTTAATGTTTTCATCTTTTAACCAATAAGCAACTTCAAATCAATTTACCTTTGGTATGATAATGTTAATCAATCAATCAGTCAATCAATCAGCCTGATGCAGAAAACTGTAATTGGTGCTTATGTCTGAAGTGACTTTTGCGTTTCATTAAACTTAAGAGCATGTACGTAAAAACCAATAAAAATAAACTAAATAAAAGTACTGTATGCCTTCCCCTTTCTCTCTGTCCTGTAACACCATCGGTGGCCTGCAGGTGGAGGTGCCTCCTCAGAGATTCAGGAGGGTTCATTTAGTAGAAGATGAGCTCGGCTGTTTTTTCCCTCCGTCCCTTAGTTGTTGCCCCGTTTTTCCCTCTGTTTTTATTTCAAATCCCTGTTGCTGCATCCAGACTCAGCAGAAGTCAGAAAGGGGAAGCGGATCCCTCCCAGACAACTGAAGCCATGCCCCAGAGCGCTGGCGTAGGAGTGCTCAGGTGCGATTGTGGTCATTTTTGTGTCTTGTCCAACAGGCCCTGGAAGTATTTTGGCCACAAGCCGGCGGAGAGCTTCAGGATTCTCCACCCGGATTTCCTTTCCTACGTGACCCACAGGTGAAGGCCGCTGTCAGATAGAGGTCGGTGTGGGCCGAGAGGCCGTAGCGCTGAATTACGTCTCTGTATTTCACCTCTTCTCAGTTTCCTCCGGTCTCCTCTGCTGACCGACGTCCGGACGTATCACCTGTACATGCCGAGCACCGGCGCTCTGATGCTGCTGACCGCCCTGCACACCTGTGACCAGGTAACGCGCTCACCGTCAAGTACATTCGCTCGGCCGCCGTACTTTGCTCGAGTGTTTCCCTCCTTCGACTTCGTTGATTTTCACATTTGTCCGACAGCTTATTTACCGGTTATGTCACAGGTGAAGATTTTTACACGCAAAACAAATAAGCTCTTATATAAAACGCGACGCTTTGTCATAAATTAAACCCAACGGTCGTTTTTCATGCGAAGATACTTCTCAAATGTTTTTTCTTTTCTTTTTCAAAATTAGTTTCGAGGTTCGGACGGTTGGTCGGGGAAAACAGACACTGTGACGGTGTCGCTTTGGCCTCTGGGTAACTGTGACGGCATTTGTCGCCGATCTCTCAACCTTGACAAACCAATCAACCGATTTTAAGCGAGAAAATAATCCGTAATGAAAATCCTCATTAGTTGCGGTTCTACACACACAGTTCGAATGGATCTCAACCAACTGCAGCAGTGAAATCCTGCTTTTATATCAACGAGTAACAGTAATCTAATGATATATAATATTATAACAGTCACAGGCTTTACTTTTACTTTTAATACTTGAAGTCCATCGTCCTGATTATACTCTCATACTTTTAGTTCAGTAACATTTTCAATTCAGGACTTTTACCTGTAACCGAGTATTTTTAACTCGGTAGGTGCGAGTACTTTTACTGAAGAGAGGGATCTGAGTTCTTCCTCCACCTCTGACCATAAGTCACAATAAATATCCAAGATATACTCTATGTTTGAGCTCGTCGTCCACCAGACAGGACCGATCATAAATGTGCTCGTTATGTGATTATGTTAAGCAACAAATACATCAGCTAACAAATTATCAAACCAAATTAATCATTTTTAGATCAGTATTTACGTCAGCCGAAAAACGGTGGGTGCCAGGTTGCTGAGATTTGCGTCAAAAAAAATCGCACTTTGTCTCAAAGTCCTAACTCAGTCAAATCTGAACACACAGAGACACAAAACACACATTTTTAGATTCAGTGCGACGTCCACTTTCCGAGGATATCGTGTAGAAAGACGCTCCTCATAGCTGCAGAACTTGGCTGATAATCTTCACGTTTTTTACGTTTCCTTCAGTGTCGCATTGATCCAGTGACGGTTGTCTGCACGTCCACGGCTACACTGGGAACAGGAGCTGCTGATAACTAATTCGGCTACCTGTAATGCGGGGTTTTGGCAAAATCTAAATAGATATAGGGTAAAAGATGTGTGTGAACAGCGGCTGTATAAACTCCAGGCGCACAAAGTCCTCGTCATCAGATGGACCTTTAATTGACTGAAGGACGTCCTGTTTGTCCGTCTGTCCTGCAGGTCTCAGCCTACGGCTTCATCACCAGGAACTACGCCGCCTTCTCCGACCATTACTACGACTCCGTGAGGAGGCCTCTGAGGTTCTTCGCCAACCACGACCTTCGCATGGAGAGCCGGCTGTGGGAGACGCTGCACCTGCAGAGGGTCATCAGGCTGTACCAGAGGAGGGCGGGCAGCTGACGGAGGAGGCGGAGATGAGCCATTCTCAGGACTGCAGAGGGGAAGGAGCTGCGGGTTTGGTTTTTCTTATTTCTTATGTTCTCTTTAACCTCTTCAGCCTTACCGACATTTCAACTTTTCAGTGGATCCTTAAAAAACTCACGTCGAGAAAACAAGAACCTCATTTTGATTGTTTCCAGACATCCCACATTTTCCTGACTGAATGTGTCCAATGTTTATTTCAGTCTGATGTGAAGTTGTAAAAAGCAGGATCCTGTGTTTGATTATTTCTACCTTTGAATATTTTACTGAATATAAGCAACGAAAGGCTTAAATAATTTTTTTTTTTTTTTTTTTCTCTTTTCACTTTAAGGCTACTTAGAACTTCAATTGTTCAACTGAGTAAAAAGCAATTTTTTTTTTTTTTTTTTAAATAAGCTATCACAAGTCAAAATGTGCTTTAACCAAATGGCTGAAAAGACCATTAACGGGGTGGAAAGGTCTTTGAGTTTATGGTCTCCTCTATCCTCCTGAGCTCCAGGAGACAGATACTGTACTCTGCAAATTTAAGTTTGTACAATATCCTGAATTATGTTTAAAATTTATGTTAAGCTCACTTTTTGTGCCACCGTGTGTCTGCTATGTTAAATTCAACTGAAATTATTTTAAAGGTAAATATGGTCTTTGTTTTAAACTGAATAACGCTACGTTTTGTTGTATAAAATTAATAATAATAATAATAATGTTTAATGTGATTTTTATCTTTGCACTCCATCCAATTTCACGTAAATATTTTGATCATTTTAACATTTTATCGTAACAGGATACAGGATATTATCTTAGAGTCGGCATCAAAGTTTTAGCCCTGCACCATGTTTTGTTAACTGACCGTTGGTTTTACATGTAAAATTCTAGCCTAAAAAGTTACCACAGATGTCAGATACATTTTCTACAATAATGATTCATCTTAAACATAGTACATCTTTTAAGTATCAAAGAGAGGGGAAAAATATGAAAGCTGCATTAATATGTAATGTTACGCGGATCAAATGGCTCCGTGAGAGGATCATCTCCATCTCTGCAGCTCTACGCAGCTTTTTAGCCTCTTTTAGCTCCATGTTTTGGTATCCTGTCTGGTTCAGTCTCAGCTCTTTTCAGAGAAACAGCCGTAAAAAGCCACCGTCGGCCACCTGCTCAGCAGCAAACAGCAGACAGACACAGTCAGAGACCAGCTGCTGAACACAGTGGGAGTTGAACAGCTAGAGAGCCAGATGTTTCCCTCAGGAGCTGGTGGAGACCAAAACCAGAGCTAAAAGAGAGTGAGTTGGACTTAGATTCATCAGGTGACACGGACACCGGATCCAGATGAAGGATCATGTTGCTCTGTAACTGCTGGTTGAGGAAATACACGGCAGGATGATAACAGGTGAGATACAGCTGCTTTATCAGCTGATAAGGTGTGATAATGTTTTGTTTACAGCTCGTCCCACCTTCCGCAAAGGGCAAAAGAGTCCTTGAAGGCAGCTTTGAGCGATGTGTGAATATGTTAAAGCTAAAAGTAAAGGGCAGTACGTGTGTGACAGCTACATATAATCAGATGAAGCGGCCCCTGTTTCTGGAAAGAGAGAGATTAAATCCAGTGGGAGGGTCGAAAATTCTGCGTTAAACCTGCCACCAAGAGCCGGAAAACAACCGGAAAGGGGGGCCATCGGTGCGTCGCAATAAAAGCACGGTCAACGTTTGCGTTCCTCGGCCTTTTCTCGACTGAGAGGGGACTCGAGACGTTCGCCGGCTTAAACGACCGTCCCGTGATTTACACGAAGGTTGGAGCAGCGGCCAACTGAAAGGAAACCAACGCGTCAAGTGAAACACGGCGGACCGGTGAGACGCTGGCGTCGGTTCGCTCCGAGGAGAGCTGCTGCCGGATTCCGGTCTCGAACGGTCCCGGGACCTGAGAACAAGTGCGCCGACGTACGAAATGTGTCTCATCCCCGAATCCAGCCGGTGTGACAGTGGCGTGGATTCAGGCTGCTACCCCCCAGGGTCAGACCTACATCCCAAAACCAGGTCTCGAACTCGGACTGAACTTGCACTTCTCTTATTTCCCCTAAGTCGATGGTAAGTGAGTGGGTTGAATGTTCATACTTGGCCTCACAGCACGAAACAAAACAGTCCCACCGCAAGATCCATTTAGTAGCTGTTCCGGAGCTTTTGACAGTTTCACGAGGTTCTTCAGCGGATGGAGTTGCCATCGCACATGCAAACAAACTTCAATAATATCGTGCGGGGAAAAAACAAATCGTGGTTTTTATTCAAAGATCATGTTTTGCATCAGTTGGATTCAGTTGTCAATTGGTTTCTCCGCCTCTACTCCTCAGCATTATAGCAGAGGAATGGATATCTGCGACCAGCTCCATCCGGCGAGGAAAGCCGTGCAATTGGAGCGAAAGCTCCGGACGTCCGAAAAGAAAAAAAAGGAGGGGGAGAAAAAGAAAAAAAAGTTTTATTTTGAAAGTCTTTGCCGGATGGGTCGTGTTGTGTTCACGGTACCTTGACACGGTGTCCGAAACTGGAGAATCCAGCGGGGTGAATGTGGCATTCACGACGCGGAGGGAAAAGCCGGAGGAAGCTTGGCTGCCAAGTGACGCATAAAGTACTGAAGTCCTGAAAATACTCATCACTCTTATGTTCATTTTGCGCGGGGCTGAAAGTATAATCTAATACTCCTGGAAGATAAAACTCTTGGAATAATAATAAAAAAAAACTCAAAGAAATTCGGTTTTCCTGGAATATCGACACCAGGAATACGTTGCCAGCTCCTCGGAGGCTTCCCACAAACTGCCACCGTGGTCCGTTAACATTCAGGGGTTGAAAAGTTTCTGGCATACCTGACTAAGAGAGGTAGGTCCGGCATCGACTGGGTTTCTTCTTCCTACAGTTACGGGTTTGGCAAAACGGTCCGAACCAGCGTGTTAACTGACTCCAGTACAAAAGGTCGGAGGTGGGGTAGGTGACGGTGAAGCGCCTCTCCGGTCTGTTGACATGCCAGACTCCGGCCGCGATATGCCAGTTTCTCCGGTGCGGAGGGCGCCTCATGCCGAACTCCCCTCACATCTCTCTAGCCTGGAGTCGTTTGTCAGAAAATGTGCTTAATATCAAAGCAAGAGAGACTTTTCGGTGTCTTTGGAAACAAGTTTTTAATTCGGCGTGCTTTTACATCACAAAGAAATACTTTAAATCCAGTAAATTTCAAGTTAGATTCGGGTCACGGTGCTTGCTAACTTGCGCCCTCAGTTCGCGTAATTAAAACAAGTGAGAAAGGTTTAGAAGTGCTAGTTTGCGCATGAAGTCCCGATTTGGAGACAAACTCTTATTAATTCAGGGAGAGTTGGAATCATACCTTGTATTTTTGTTTTATGTGATCGATGAGCACGGAAATATCAAATGGGCAGATTTTAAATGGAGGCTGGCATGACAATACCCAAGTATTAAAAAGAGGGACACGTTTTTGAGTTGATCAAAACAGAGATTTTTGCATTATCCAAACATTTGGTGTGGCTTGTAATCATGCAGTGAAAACACAGCCAGACAGACTCACAATCAGAGACTGAGCAACAGTATCTTTAAATCTGATAAAATACTTCATCATGCACCACACTAACTTTACCTCAGAGTAACAAATGTCAGGGGATTTTTGTTTGTGAGCAATAAAATGCTTTATTCATATCCACTTTGGACCACGACTTTGAGTCCCTGCAGTGTCAAAGTGAAATTTATGAGTGTTGTTCCTTTTGTCCTGAATGCAGTGAGAATACAAAACGCCTGAGGGAGTTGGAAGAAAAAGGGGGACATGATCGGTGTAAACGGGACTGACAGCCCGGCTTACGCCCTTCGCTCCTCTCTGGCTGCCTGGTTACGTAATGAAACAAGTTGTAACCAGGAAAAGGCAGCAGAACCCAGAGCAGAGAGCAGGGCCAGACCCGTGTCTCTATCTGGACTCTTTGATCCGGCTGCAAACGCTTCCCAAAACAATCTTGTTGTTTATATGGCAACACCGTTTCTCAGGCCCGGTGCTGCGGCGGTGATCGTGTTTTCACGCGGAGATCGAGACTGCCGAAGGTAATGCCGGCTGTCTGCGGGAAAACTGGAGCAGAGAAGAAGCTCCGACTAACTCTGCCAACTTCTTCCTCCTATATCTGTGAGTTGAGCCTGGCCACTGGGCTGGAAGAGTTTAAGTAGCTGCTCTGCAGCTGAAATGAAGTCAATGCATGGCCTGAGTGAGCATCTAATCTATCATGGAGCCCTGAGGGAAGCGGCAGAGCGGGACAGCAGAGTGCCATGCAGGGCTCGGTCTGCACATCAGGTGATTTAACTGATCAGTTTTCCCTCTGGTTTAACAACGTGAAATGAGTCAGTGGAGTGTGGTGTAAAGCCCTTCACACGCTCGACCCTGTGCAGCACGGTTTACCCCCTCCTGCTGTAGCGAAGGCTCTGCAGGTCCCGTCACTGTTTACACAGCAGAAGCAACCCACAAGTGGATGCTTCGCGAGCTGTTTGTGTTTGAAGGTTTGGCGAGCTGTAATTAAACCGTCCTCTCAGCTCGCAGGAGGTTAAACACGCCGTCTCTGCGGCTTCGCAGCCCTGATCCCACCTGTGACAGGTGTCTTTAAATCTTGGTCCTGTTTGCCTTTGGGCCACATTAACATCGCATCAGAAAGAATGCAAACCCACCATGACGTTCATGTGCAGAACTCGAATGCTCGGATAATTTCTGCAGAATAATTAGGTGCGTTTGTTTTGATGCAGCGGATCGCCTCACTAACGCTGCAGAATCGTCGTCACATAAAAATGAGACCTCATAGAGGCCCGACTCCAGACTGTCATTGTGTTTTGATTAACTGTGCAGCCTCAAGATTTGATAAGGAAGAGGATTAGGATTTGGTAAGTGGATTTGGGTTGGATGAAACACTTCACTTCAGTTTCTCTTCTTACATATCCACACACGCAGCAGACGGGAGAGCTGCTGTGGTTTTCAGTCTGGAGTAGTCTGATAGATGAACTGATCTGTTTTTCTCGTTTCTTTTCCCTCTCAGGCTCTGAGTCCCGACCGCAGTGGCTCTACAAGCCTCCAACCCCCCTGGCTGACCCTGGAAAGAACATCTCCCCCAAAATAAAAGCTGAGAAGAAGAGAAGTCTGAGCAGGAAATTAACCAACAGAGGAGTTTTTCAATCTCCCCGGGCTCAGAGGAAATATCCCTGAGAGGATTTGTTCTAAGGTTTGTGTCTCGGGCCGTCTCCCGTCAGCTGAGCGTCAGAGAGAGGAAGCGGAGAGTCTCACCTGAGGCAGGTCCATGTCTCCGGCGCTCAGCATGAGGCTCTGAGGAGGCGGCGGGATTTTAAATAAAGCTGTTTCAAACACACGGAGGCGGGAGCATGGGGAAGGAGCAGGACCTGCTGCAGGCGGTGAAGAGCGGAGACCTGCTGTCCACTCAGAAACTGCTGTCCAAACTCAAGACCAACAGGAACAGTAAGTGCTGCTGTGATTCCGATACCTGTCTGCTGCTGTTCACGGTTCACCTGTAGTCCGGAGACGGTAAAGGTGTGGTTTACACATTCCTCCACGTCACTGCAGTCAGTCTGAATCCGACGATGCAGTCAGTCACAGTCCGGAGGCCATGTGAGCGTAGAGCAGGCAGCCGAACCCCAGTCTAGATACAGTAGATAGACAGTCTCACTGAGCTGAAGTTGGTTTAAAGTTTGGTACTGACTGCTGCCTTACAGCAAGACCCTTTACATGGGCGACTCTGAGTTAACATAGTCGAACAGAGTATCTGTAGTCTGCGCAACTGTATCGTCATCTAGATCAGTATCTGCACCCACGCGTCCTGGCAGTCACGGCTTCATTCAATGCATAACAGTCGAACATGGTTAATTGGATGAAATATTTTCAATATGTAATACTGGAAAAAATACCTTCGTCAACACAGCGGCTGATTTCAAGCGTATCGCCCAGAACTAACGCTGCAGAAAGGTTGTCAAATTCAGCTTTGAAAAGGTCTTCGGAAGCAGTGAGTCTGATTTTTTAAAAGTGTCCGCAAACCCTTTAAACGACATTTCCTTTCTTGTTCTGGCTTTCTTTTTGAGGGCATGTTTGTCAGGATCCATTCCAGTCTGACCATTTTAATAATTCCGGATTCTGGCCTGGACTTTGGCCTTTCTGGTTTGTTGGATGTGTGGTCAGATGTCATTCGTTGTTGCAGCTGTTGTCAGTTAAATTATATGGGACTATTTACTTACTGAAAAGTGTGAAGGAAGCAAACTTAGGTCGGTAAGAGATCCATATAATTGGTCATTTGATAAACTCTGTTACTCTCCAGTGCTGTTGCCTACTCTACGAGTCATTTATTTGACTATGATTGCATGCCCTTATCCCTTATCATCTTTCCCCGTCTTGATTGTTATGACTATTATTATGGTTTTCAGAGCAGAGTGACGGTGCAGCTGCGATGGTTTCAGTTTCTTTTCCAAGTAAAAAATTCAGGGGGGACATGGAATGTCATGCAGTTCCTGGGTATTAAAATGGTCACATTTGGAAACGCTGGGAGAAAACCCTGAATTTACACATGAAGCTTCAACCTCAGACAGCAGGGAGGCAGAGGAGGCGTTGACCTGCTTAAACAAGCTTTTTGCTGACTTTTGTCTCCTGCTGCTGTCGCACCTACTGAAACTCTGCATCTAAATGGATGACGATGCCAGTGATTCTCTAGCAGCCAGCTGAAACCAGCAGATCCCAGTTTTCTGTCTGTTTGCCGCCTGGATGAATATTTAAAACTCCAAAACACAGATGTATTTTAGTGGATAAAAGGCACAAACCCATTTTTAATAGAGATGAAGGAGTTCATTGTTCATGACTGTGGAGACACCGATTCCCTACGAATCGCTATGGTTTTTTTTCGGAGGAAAAGTAGTTGCTAAAAATTCATGGATAGAAATCTTTGGATTTTTTTGTTGTGTGATGTGGTGCAGTGATCTGCATCTTGATGGGACTTTTTTCCTTTTACAGTGAAAACAAAAAGGTGGCTCTAGTGACCAGCTTTCATTGTCCTCCTCTACAATGGCTGTTATCTCCAGTTACAATAGCCTGCCAGCTTTGTGTTTACCACTCCTTTATTATTAGCACACGGTCATTCTGCGCAGACCCTCACGGATGTGGTAGATGTAGATGAAATTGACTTCAAATGGACCCTCTGACCTGGGACCTCCCACTGCCTCAACTGGAGTTGCTCTGTTGGGACTTGGAGGGTCTTTTATCTTTCATTAAAAACCCTAAAAACAACTTGAGGTGAATTTTAGAGGCATACACAAAAACACAGTCTTATATTGGAGCCTAAATGTTACGTAGAGGCCGGTAAAACACGTGTTCGTGGATATAATCTGATGGAGCTTAGACTTGTACGGAGGAATATTTCCCTGCTTCTTTTCTTTCAGCCCTTCCTCCTCCGTCTCAATGACTAATGCTGTGGCCTCTCTGTCGCCTGTCTGCCCGACAGTTGGTTTTGTTTGCTGTTCGAGTGACTGAGAAAAGGGGGCCGCTGAGGGCCCTGGGGCCGGCAGGAGGTCAGTCTTTATCAGGCAGATAACCTCTCACCTGTAACAGGACCGTCCACACGGCCGGCGTCCAGCGTCATCTCTGACCTCTGACCTCTGAGGATAAACGAAGGCGCGTCAGGAGGTGAAGAGTTTGAGGATCGGTCAACAGACGCGTCTCTGATCTGTCCAAACATGGACACGATGTCCAGGCTTTGATGTAACAATGATGAGACAGGCCTCACCTTTAACTTCAAAATGAAACTACCGAGGCAAAAAGACCAAATAAAAATATACATGTACTGGTATTCTAAACCAAGAATTGTTATCATTGCAGAAATTTAAAAATTCAGATAAACGTCTGAGATGAGAAAATTAAAACACGCATGTGGGTTTGTGGCTGGCCACCAGTTCACCCTGAAAGCACATAACCTCACTGTTGTATCACTGAGACAACATTTGCTCATTTTGTAACAAGAATGAGAGGAACGGGAAACGGGAACGGGAAAATTTAGAAAAACAGGCGAGAAAGAATGTCACATTTAACCAAGTTTGCGTTTCTGTAAATTTGTCCCAGTGTCACTTTCTTAGACCAATTAGGACTTTTTTTAATAGTAAACTCCAAACAGGGACCAGGATCTGTGCTCTAATCAAAAGAGTCATTGTGGGAAAGATTCCTGTTCACGACTTGAGAGTTCACATCGCTGGACAGGGGTTAAAACTCACCTTGCCTGGTGTCAGGTCTCTTCGGCCTCCGTGAGGCATCCATGTTTATTTGCTTTGTCATATTCCGTCGTGCCAGGTCTGATACACTTAGAGTTTCCCAGGTGTTATTTGAAGCTGCGCTTCATTCACACATGTGGGCTGTAACTCTCAACATGCTGCCGTCGCTCGTGTTGACTCCGAAGGCTCAAAAAGCCCCCAGCTCCCCAGACACGGGGAAGCTGAGACAGGTTGAACTCTGACGACGCACTGGAGCGACAACCTGAAGACAAACAGCTTAGCTCCTTTCGATCCTCGTGAAACAGAGATGAAGAGGGGTTTTGTGCGTGGGACGCAGCGGTCCAGTCCACCAGATCGGCATCGGCACATCGGTATGACATTATTAAGTGGATCGGGTACTGGCTAGGTCTAACTGATCCATATGAAGTACAAATATTTCATAGACGTTGTTATAAAATTCAGTGTTTCCATCATGTTGTGTTACTTACATTGATTCCAGTCATTTTTGTTATTTCACTGTACTCCACTGCACAGAGGTGATCACCGCTGTGATCAACAGCTTCCCAATTCTCTGCAATTCAACTTAAATAAGCTGCTGCTGAGACCTGACTAAGAAAAAATGATGAATGGAAGCACATCACTCAGGAAATACACCACCACGTCGTGCACCAACATAGTGGCACCGTCAGATGCCACAAACGGCATAACAAAGCTGGAAACTGGTAATTATAGTAACTCCCGCGCCATGTGAATGCAGCATTATCCCCATGTCAGTGGCAGGTGCTTACAGGGTGTGATGCTGATATGTAAATGTTGGTGGATGGTCTCCTCGGACAGCTGACAGGCCTGCCCTGCTCCCCGAGGGACGTCCCGCAGACTGTCACATTACTCCCACCTATTGTTCTCCACCTCAACACGCCCAATCCATCACCTTCATACGTTACACGAGAGCTTTTTAAACCATTGTTATTGAAAACACCAGCCTATCAAATGGTTAGGATCGTCTACGTCTTCCCCGTTTTGTCTCCACCAGGGAAACAAATAAACTCCCTTTCTGACTTTTGGGGAAAAAATTTTTTCCCCTCACCGACAAAATTCTTTTCTACGAGATGAAACACTGACAAGTCTCTTTGAGATCTGTCCCATGATTTGTGAGGGACATGTGTGACCCCAAACTCTGTCCTCCTCACATCTGGTGCTTCAGTCTCTGCCCCAAGCCCAACTGCTATCACCCACATCACAAGGCGCTCCCAGATGGTGCCCAGCCAGGATTAAAAGGAATTACAGTGTTGGGGAGGGAACGGGGTCCAGCTCTGTTTATCAGAGGCTGTGGAATCTCACTCTCATAGCTCTGCTGTTTCCAGTCAGCACACAGTTACCGTACTGCTCTATTGAATTAGAACTGAACTAATCTGATAACTTCAGTTTACTTCAGAGGAGTTCTGTGAGAAGGGGGAGTGAAAGATTTTTTTCTGTGGAACTTTTTACTGGTACAGACTGACTAGAAAAGGTTAAGGCTTTATTTTATTGGTCCAAAATTCTCACATACTTTCCTGGGAGGCTGAATGAACTACTTTTGAACCAGATGCTGGCACAACCTCCCTCACTGCCAGCCTGCGTCTTTAGCCAGGTTTCCAACCGAATGTAGTGCAAATTTTGACCGAATTCCAAAACCGGCAAAAGGAAATGTAAATTGATTCTTGTTTCCCTCCACTCCTGCTGTGTGAACATGAGCCGACTGGTTGACAGGGATAAACAGCTGGAAGAGCCGATTCTCCAGTCGCTGCGATTAAACCACCACGGAAGAAGAGGACGCGGCGAGACGACGTCGACGTCAAAGCTCAGACGATGGAAGAACCTTGCGGAGAACGTGATGGAAGTCTGACGTTCCTGCTGGTTTCATGTGTTTCACGTCAAATGGAGGCTTTCATACACAAACACTCTTTCTAGGCTTGTGAAAATTTTAATTGTATAGTTCCCGACATTTAAAGAGAGTGTGTTGTTATAATGCATCAGTCTCATTGAAACTGGCAGAAACCACATTCGACTTGTCTAATGCTTGTAACACACACATGTTCTTGCTTTAGGATTACTGCTCTTGTGTTCAGCAATGATATATGTCATTGAAACAGAGAGGGAGCTGCAACTTGGGAAAACATCTTTTGTAATGTGCAGCAGATGGAATTTTTTTTTCGCCTAGATCTTCACTGCTTTAATCTAGAAATATTTAAAATTTCCTCATTTGAAATTACCTCCCTAGACTCTGTTGGGTTTTTAAATATTTAGACCACGAACAGAAGCGAGTGAAAGCCCATCTGTCTTTTCTAACGCAAGTGGAGGCCTTGTTGTTATTATTGACCCATTGGAGAGATGTTTGGTGTTGAAGCTCATCGGTGTCCCATTATTGGAGCCTTGTAAACCTGTCATCCCTCTATGAAAAGCCGGCCGTTGAGAACCAAACAAAACAGCGAGCAGCTTGTTGGAGTCTCTACTATAAAAAGAGGGGGTGTCGGGCCGACTGCTGCCCACCCTGGATGTCTGCTGTCTCTCCACACACTCGCTCAGTCCATATAAAGTCTCATGTATTATTCACGAGTTTGGGTTCAAACTCAGCTCAGCCAATCATCTCCCATGAGCTCTTCCCTCTCTTGAACGCTGCTGGCTATTTTACCCCGCGGCTCGGTCTCTTTCACCTCTAAGATCTCACACTTTTCCTGCTTTCATGGATCCGGCCCGGTATCTATCAATTCTCTTAACTTGGGAAATGGATCCTATCCGTGCTGTCTTTTATTTGAGCTCCAGAGGAGTCCCGAACCTGTCAGGAGCTACAGGAGACGGAGGTCGGAAGGAGTCATTCTGAGGGAGGAGACAGATAAATATTGGCGCTACACTTTTTTAATAAAAACTGAACACTTTGTGTGACTGACTTTGACACGCAGAGGAAAACACAAGCGGAAACTGATGCCCTCACGGTGTTAATTATGTGACAGTGATTATTGTGTCAGAGAAAAACGCAGAACAGTGAGATCAGACTGAAACTTAATATCTGGCTGGATGGGTCCTGCTTCAGTGTGATGAAGAATATTTCAGCAATTATGATTCAATTACTGATCAAATTTTAGCAGAAAGTATAATGTGTATAATAAATTTAATATTTGAGAGATGCGTGTGCAATGCTGTACAATACATACAAGAAGCAGCACTAGTCTTGGCGTTGTAAAACAATGTGGTTGGACAGGGCTGGTAGTGGGGGGGGGCTGTATCCCACCGTTCATGATAATACTGGGCTAAACCTTAGTGTGACTGCTGCATGCTGTCGTATTTAGAGCAGCAACACACATGGCTGAAGCAAACGTCGCACCGCAGCCGACACGTCGGCGGTGGATTTGATCCCAAAAGAGACGCGTCGTCAGTGGGGTGGAAGGGGTTTGGCGGCATGAACCCTCAGAGAAAATGAGCAAATGAGCATCTAGTAACTGCACTGACCGTGAGACAAGTCGCATCAGCATCTGCTTGAGCTCAGGTGACAGTAATTGATGTTAATCGCTGCAACACGTTGCAGGTGTCGCAAGTAAAAAACCTTGAGTGAGTTTTTTTCCGGAGGCCGGCGGAGCAGTCAGTCACACCGCACGGGCAGAGCAGGGCCGCGTAAAGAATCCGATCACAACAGCTGAAATGATCATATTACTACTATACTGAAATATTGTTTTCTGATGTAGGGCCAGTTTTAGTCTAACTTTAACCTTCTCTGCGGAAGGAGGAATTCAGAGACTCATATTCAGACCCAGATTTGCAAATGCGTGTCCTTCTCCAGAAAATCATTTGCTGAAAAGCTTTTTGTGCGAACGGCTCACTGCTTGCTGTCAAATGTCTTGGATTTCCTGCTGATAAATGGGGAATGACTGAGTCACTTGACATGCCTCATGTGTAACTGGAGCGAATACAGAGATTCACACCCTCACTGCTCCATTCGCACTCTGAAGAAAACCCAGAAACAGGACGTTTACTTTACAACATATGCACTCTACTCTGTCGAAAGGTCAAGCAAATACAGAGGACTGTTTGTTCAGCCAGTCAGTCACTTCTTACTCTGGTGAAGTTTACTGGGATTCTGCCTGCTCTCCTCCCGCCCTCCCATCACGAAACACCAAACTATAAACCGAGGGGATAATGAGGATGGAAATTTCCTCTCTCCTCCATACGAGACAGATTTGAGGGAAGGTGTTAAAAACCTTTCAGACAGTGCATGAAATTCTGCCTCCGTGTTTGAGCTGGTAGTGTTTGCCTGTCAACTCTACTGTTGGTGTGTTAAATGTTTAATTGGTCCACTAAACAGACAGGTCGCCTATAGGCTTTAAAGTTGGCCAGTCATACCTCTGAAAAGGGAGACAAAGCTCTTGTGTGTATGTGTCGGGACTGAGGGGCCCCTCAGGACCTCTGGCTGTCAGGGCTTTTAGTCCTGACTCCGACGTAATGGGAAGGAGAAGGATTAGAAACGGATAGAGGCCTAACTTTGATTTTCTTTTTTCGTTTTTTTAAATATTTAGCTCAGGGCTCGTATTTATCAAGTATGTCAGAATCAGAGAACATTAAAAAACAAAGCACAAAACTCAGTCCTACGTCAGAGAAAGTCAAGCCAAGACTTAAACCGGTTTTCAGAGCCGGACCGAGAGTTATTTATGAATTCTGACTCTCAGTAGAAAATGACGACAGCTGGGAGAGAGCGTGACGTCCCTTTTTTTAGGATACAGTAGACGTATCGTGACGGGGTGGTGGTTTCTGACAGTCGCAGGGAGGAGCACTGGACGATCTGAAATTTTTTTGCATTAATATATTGCAGAATTGGCCAAATAATTAGACTTGCAAGAAAGTATACAGGAGTCCAAGCACTATACACAGTTCGGGAGCCAATGCTCATTGACCTGGAGCATCACTGAATAAGGCTTTAATAGGTGGTTCAACATGCGTTTGATTGCGTGATTGTGCAGGCTTCCTGCAGGACACACTGCCTTGAACCGTGAAAAGCGTTCTCAGTGAATCATTGAAGTGGCTCTGAGCTCAAGTCCTGTTCCCTCGAAACCTGACAGGTTGGTAAACCTATGTACAGTTCAAATAGTGGATCATTTGACTCAGCTGTGCTGAAATCATTAGTCGCTTAAACAATTAGTTGATTGCCAGAAAATGAATTGGTAACAGGTTTGGAAATCAATGCCTCCATCTTCTCCAGTGATTTGATGCTTTTCTCTGTTTTTGTAAACAGATTCTCTTTGGGGCTTGGACCCTTTGTCGGACAGAGCAAAGACATTTCGAGACGTCACCTTGGACACCTTGGCATTAAATAGAGAAAACGATCAATCAAAAATAATAGATTGATATATTAAATTTGAATGAAAGTGATTGTTAGTCGCAGTCACCCGGTTTTGTGGAGGACATGGTAACAAAATGAACATATCTCTTATATATAGCTTCATCCTCAGTCATTTTAAATGAATGAAGAATAAATGAATGAAAAGAAATTCATAAATGCAGGCTAAACTAATTAACCCACATGGAATTTTTAAATACAGCTTCAGCCTCTGGGACGTCTGCTGAACTGCTGATGAACCGATGCTCTCGCGTTGATAGGACTCCTCATCGGACTCCTTATTTTATAAACACCTCCACCAACATAATGAGATCGTTCTCTTCCAGAACAACCTGCCTGTGAGCATGCTCACAGCGGCGGTACAGGAAACAGGTACGGGCTTTGAAATGAAAAAAGGCAATAATGAGTCTGCTTTGAGGCGATATCCTCGGTGTATTGTGTATATTGTGTAGTGGGATGTAGCGTGCGCAGCAGACTAACGGCTGCTGGAGTTTTTCTTTATTCGGTGCGTTACGTAATGGATGTTCTGTATCACGCTGCCTTGTTGGTTGGTTTCCTTTTGTGAGTTTCAAAACGAGAGTCTTTGCTGTTTTATCTGCGCAGTTCAGAGGCCACATGACTTGGTGACTGTTGAATTCAGTAACGCTGAGTGCATCTTTTCAAGTGTTGCGTGACAGTCAAAGAGTATAAACACCCGGAACCATGCTGCATCTCCGCAACAGATGCATTCTGCTTCGCTGCTGCTGGGCAGGCTGTGGGTCTGCTTCACCGACAACCTTCAAATCCATCACGTCAGACTTTGTCGGGGACCGAACTATAAAGTCCTGGACTTATTTCCACCTTTGTCCCTGGTGTTTTCACAGTTCACTGAACCATTTGTCAAGACAAAGACTGACACTGAATATTGAGAAATATTAGAAAATGAGAGCGTTGAATCATGTGAAGAAGCGATTGGATTTTTTTTTTTTTTTCAGGTGAAGGATATTACAAACCACCAAAACATTACACCATAACTTTCATGTCAGGCTGTTTTGGCAGTTTGGCCTGTGTGCATTATGTAATGGCTCCGGTGCTGAGTAGGGCCGGGTGTTTGTTTATTGAAAAGTTTCCACATCAAATGATTGGGCAGATTGATAAAATGTTTCCTGATGTAAATTAGGAAATATTCCTGACTTTAGATTATATTTGATTAAAGGTTTGTTTTGTTACATCAAAACAAATGGGTTAAAAATGTTCGTATTCTCCAAACTCAAGTTTGTTTGTTTTAAAATCCCAGCAAAAATGAGAAAAATTTTGGGTTCCAGAGTCTCAGTGGTGAGGATTTGCTGCCTTCTCTCGGTCCTCTATGATAACAACGTGAATATCTTTGGGTTTTGGACTGAGGATCCGGCACAACAAGGCGATTTGACAATTGGTCAGATTGTGTTCTAGGAGATTGTGACGGTCATTTTTCATCGTGTCTGATATTTTAAAGAACAAACGATTGATCGATCAAGAAAACAACTGGCAGGTTAATCATTGATGGGGAGAATTGTTAGTTGCAGCTCTCTCAGAAATGATTTGTGCTTGTTTAAAAATGGAGAATGACTAAATAAAATGCACAAACGAAGGTCACGCAAAGAGCCTGAGAAAGCGCATCTGACGCTGCAGATGAACTTTTAGGTCACGAGTATGAATTGTGGCCCAAATGCAAATATTTTCTTCGCATGAACTAACTTTAATTTCTCCTGCAGAGTTTTTTCAAAGGTTTACAAACACTAACATGTAACTACAGACTTGGTAAATAATTCTGAACTACCTGTCACTAAAACAAAGATTTACTGACCTTTACGCGAACCCAGACACCTTCTGTTTGCTGCTTGAACCAGCTGCTGGAAAATCCCTCTGGAGAAGCCCGAGTTGGAGATGCAGCAGCGGCTCACTCAATGCCCAGAATCCTCTGGGGTGGTATATGTAGACTAGGTGTGTTCCTCTTGGTCTAAAGAGGTTCAGCTGTTGATGATGAGTCTAGCTTTCTCTGGGCACATCTCTCATTTTCCGCTGTGGAGGAGACTGTCCTGTATCTGACTTATAGGCTTTGATTTGTCTCTGACTGTGGATGGAGAACTTTTCCCACCACTGAGCATGAGTAGAATTCAGAGAACACTAATATGGGTCAAAACTGTGGTAAGCTGCTATAAATGGGTGTATTTTCACTCTGAAACTTTGGCTTGTGCGCATATAAGCATGTATATCCAGATGTGTTTATTTTGACACCTTAAAATGGACAAATGTTTGTGGGATCAGTCCAGTTTGAGGCTCAGAAGAGGCCAACAGCTCAGCGTGACGTCTGACTCACAGCTGTGGACTCGAAGCTAAAAGTTTCAGTTATTTTTTTCCCCCGAAAAATCCCCAGAGCTGTATCTGTGCCAACCATTGTCAGAGCAGCAGAGTGAATTTCAATGCAGAGTGAAGCATTGAGTCGGTGATGTCATGGTGTCGGTATTTGGACCCCATAGCAATACCTTCGATCCCCTTTCCGAGGCTGGAATTTGACTCCGGTGAAATACAGCGTGCAGAACGTTTCCTGAAGTTTTCAGCCGATGACAAAGAGGGAAAGGAGAGCGTGGCCTCATGGGTGTTGCAACACTGCGAGCAGACTCTCGCTGCTCTTTTACCAGCGAGGCTTTAAGACGACTTCAAACAGAATCTCACTCAGAGGCTGAAAAAGTTTTGGTGCAAAAGTGGGGCTGCAGTGCAGAAAAGGAGAGAGAGGAAACTTTCAGACAGAGCTCATTTTGGCACCTGATTGTGATTTGGTTTCAGTTCGTTGACAAAAATGTCTATTATTTGTCTTGTTGGTCATTTGATCACCGCTAGTTTCAGTCTGGTTTTCTAGCTTCTCGTTGTGCTTTTCGTGTGCCTTCTGAAGCAGTCTGAGGCTAAAGCTGTCACCGTCCTCTGTGTTTAGCGTTACCTCGATTACAGGTCTTGTTCTCGTCTCTGAGCTGTTAACATGAGCTGTAATGTTTAGTCAAATGATCCATTAGTCAGTTGACAGAGAATGATTGGCACCTATTTTGATAATGGATAAATAATTTTCATAATTTCGTCATTTTAGAAGCAGAGGTCCCAGATATTTGCTAATTGCAGCTTCTCAAATGCAAGAATCTAATGCTTTGCTATGTCATATATGAAAGTAAATAGAATGCCTTTGAAGAAAAAAAGAATTAAGTCCATCCGGAGAGAAATGTTTGTGTCAGAGTGTAAAGGCAAGAGTAATTGTATACGTAGGAGCAGAAGGTAGGCTTTGCAATGTGGATTAAATACGTATCTGGCAGACAGACACAACAGCCGATACCAAATGTGACAAACCTTATTTTTCACGAGCTGCTTGATCCAAATACTGAGGGTCCTGATTGAGATCTGTGGAGCTGATCAGTTTTAAATTACTGATCTGATCATGAATGAGTCTCCTGAAACTGGTGGGAGATCAGCTGAGGGTTTTATTGGAGAAGACGTCTCACTCTGTCGGATTTGTGAGGGGCTACAGCAACACCCTGGTCGTACAGTGCTGTTACAGAGTGGAGCTTCTTCAGGCTCACCAACCAACAAGACAAGTTTCATTTCATTCAAGTTACTGACAGAATTAGCATAAGTTAGTGTCAGCTGATACGACCTGCAGCCTCATTTTAGCCTGAGAAAGTGACAGGCAGCGGTTCCTTTGGTGAATATCTGGAGGAAGGGGCCTTTTCGTTTAGTTTTAGTCATGTTTTTCATCTTCCGGCTGATGGAGTGAACGCTGCTTCCTCACACAACGGTGAGGTTGTCGGTGATCGCTCTCTGCCGCAGTTAATATGTCACCTTATCTCTGTAACTGTAAGTGGAGGCTGGATCTGCCCCACCCACGCTGACCGCCAAACAGGCATGCCCGGTCACATGTTGGAGGCTGGGGGGGTGGGGCTGAGGGGGTCTGGGCGCTACGATTGTCCAGAAAGCTGGAGGTTTGTCTGTGAGGAAAAGTCCATTATGAGCAGAGGAACGGGTGTGGAGCTGAGCTCACGTCCCCCCTGAACAATATGTGTGGAGTGCTGAGCCGTTTCTTGTTTTGGGTTTGGATAGAAACAGGAACACAAAACACACACATCACACTCCACCCTGAGACACTTTACTGGGAAACCAGTACTTAAAAGGCTTCACAGACTATTACAGCTGCACGATTATAGGTCAAATGTGAATCAGGATTTTTTTTTTTTATCAGAATTGAGATCACAAGTCTCTCACGATTCTCGAGCAACATATTCTCTCTTTATGATTATAATTGCATTACATATGAAGATGGAAAACAACAACAGCCACGGACCCGCTCCTCACAATGTGAACTTTATGTATACTGAGCCGTGTGATATTGTAAACCTCGATCGTAATCCTTCATCGGTGGCCAGCTGTCGAATAAATCGACCTTTCCAGGCTTCAGACAGGAGCGGAGGCATGTTTATTTATTTATGTTAGATACATGTAACTGCAAAACACTTATTATGACTCTGGGAAACTTGTAAGTGTACGCTAACCGTCCTAGTCCAAAATCATGTGTGTTATTTTGGTATATGTACAGTACTTTTATGTTTGGCCTGTAGTGATTTCGATAAGGAGGGCTGGCCCCTAACAGTCGACCGAGCGTTAGTCGATGATAAGAGTCTTAGTCGTCCAAGTTTTGATTGGTTGGATGGTCACGGGAAAAAAAAAAAAATCAAACTGCACAGGAAGTGGCGACACTCAGTCTCTCAGCCAGTAATGTAACCGGGCGTCCTGGGTTCGCCTGATTATCATTAGAATAATAAATGGGACATAGAGACGTAGCGCGATGAACTGCAGCAACAACTTCTTTAATTTTTCCTAACACACGTGTCACAAGAAGGACTCTGCCTTACGGCAACTCTTAAGGGACACACTACCTCAAATATCGAAACACAAAGTAAACACAGGACAGTCTGTTACAGTAATTACATATTTCATATTCCATTTATTGACATGCATATATAAATACATGTGTGTGTATATATATGTATATGTGTGTGTGTGTATGCATTTATTTATATATGCATTTTTTTCTTTATTTTTTCCTCTTCCCGTTTAACATGGGGGTTTGCGTCTCTTTGTAGATGTTTTGTGCGTCTTCCTGGTTGTTTTGTGTCTCTTTGTGTTTGTTTTATGACTTCATTTGGGCGTTTTGCATCTCACCGGGCCAAAAAAAGAAAGTGTTGATGTGCGATACCCAGCCCCGTGTTTAAAAACTGCAGGGTGACTATTATACGATAAATCTTTTAAATCTGTTATTTCATGCCTGGTGAGAAGAACAGATTTCTGCTCCAGCATGTGTGATCCATTCATTCATCAGAAGCTTTCAGACCAAACTTCCCTCAGAACAAGTCAAATATTTCTTTTTGTTCTCCACCGAGTCTAAACCTGCTGCGCTTTAGGACAACGAGGCTCTCATTAACAAGCTGGTGTCACAGTGCGGATATTTACTGTCCATTCACTAAACACACACCAGCGGACGGCTGCCACTGCACTGTCAACCGTCCATTAGCTCCCATTAGGTCGTGCCCCGCAGTCAGACATATTCGTGGGGACGTTTGTCTCCCTGCTGTCCGTCTCCCGTCTCCCGGTCTGGACGGCCCGAAGGGTCCTGATCAGCATTTCCACAGCAGTGTGAATGAGGCGGCTGTCGGCAGCTTCCAGCTGGACCAACACACAGAAAAACCGTCTCTGACTCCTCATTAGGCTCTGTTGACTCTGGCCTCCTGGCAAACAGCAACCAAAACGCACTTTAACCGCCCAGATTGTTCGGAGCGAAACAAATCAATGTGAGTCGTGAACCTGCAGATGACCACGGATACAGATTCTTTTCTTATGATTGTAGTCTGCGTTGCCAGATAGTTTCTTGTGTTCAGTGAGAGTCTTACATCTGCCAGCTGTGGTCACGCAGTTCTGGGTCATTCAGAGGAAAATATATTAAAAAGCAAGATTTGTTCCTTTTTTCCTCCAAATTTTGTTCAACAGCAGTTTGATAGGGAAACATTTAGTCCATTAAATGAGTTGGGGATTGACAGAAAAGTCAAAAGGTTTGATAATTGATTGATTGTTTGGGTTTCTTTTTTTCTTAAAGAAATATCCACCATTCTTTTGTGCCAGTTTCCCAGAGTGAGAATATTCTGTCTTGGTCTGGTTTATATTGCAGTAAACTGAATATCTTTGGGGTTTGGCCCGTTGAATGAAGAAAACAAGGCATGTGAAGGCGTCACCTTGGCTTGTGGGAAGTTCTGTTGGGCCCTTTTCACCTTTTTGTGACCTTTTTACGCTAATAATCCATCGGTCTATCTAGTGTTCCCTGAAAATAACACGTGATGCGTTCTTCATTTTCCTCCAGCTAACAGCTGAGTGCCAGAGCAGAACCTTGACGACTGTACAGATGTTTCCCGTTTTGAGTCATTTTGTGTTTCCCACTTTCTGGCTTCTGTCTCAAGACAGAACAGAACGTGTTCAGGGACGTTCCCCGTTTCAGTTTAGGGCCGATCCATCTTTATCTCTCCGGGATTTATGTATCTAAGTAGATTATCAGATTATTTCAAAATAATACAGAGTGCTGACAAATGTTGTGCTTTTTTAAAGAAGGAAATCAGGTATCAAATCCTCAAGTTGAGACTCTATGGGATTTTTTTGATTTTTTTGTTTCTTATTATTGGGCTTTCTGTTCCCTCAGCTGCACGTCACAGTATCTAGTAAGTGATTCCAGCTGTAGTGGAGCTCCTGTTTTACACACATAAGTATAACACTTCTTTTTGTTGTTTTTTGTTTGTAATGAAACAGCAGCCGGAGAAACCGTTCTCTCTGCACTTCTTCCTCTCTCGTTGTTTTTAATCTGAAGTTAAAGTTCTGAAACATCCTCGTTTGCAGCTCATTTATCTGCACAACAGCTTCTTTAACCCTCGCACTGAGATCGCTGGTCCGGGGGGGACCTGACTCTGCTGGTCTACCCTGCAGCTGCTCAGCTCTGTCAGCCCGGACCTCAGATCAAAGTCCTCCTCCTCTCCCTGACCTGACCACCGTGTCATGAACGTGTCTGTTGGTTACGATGTGTGACAGGCCGACTTACTGCACAATGCACAGCGGAGCTAAAGCAATATACAAGTTTGCTATTAACTCTATTCCGCTGAAGGAACCTGCATCTGGTTCCTCCCATAACCTGAAGTTCAAGGCCCTTGTGAGTCTTCGGTTTGAATTCCTCTTGTTGTTTGCGCTGTGTTTTACAAACTGAGACCCATTTCAGATATACGTCGTTACAAAAACAGGGCCGATCCTACCATGTTTATGGTCTGTTTAGCAGGCGAGTGGTGTTGGCAGCAGTTATATTTCTGTCTAAAAAACCTTCACTTTTTATGAAATCTACCCACTTTTAACCTGGATATCTAGTTTTGAGCTGCAAAGCAGTAGAACAATGATAACTGGCCACTGTTACTAAAAAATATCTGAGATTTCAAGAGTAGACTAGAAATATTTTGAGAAAAACAAAGTTGAACTTTGATGTTCTTGAAATACAGCAACCTTTTCAAAATATCACGACTGTTTATTTTGTAATATCATGATTTACTGCGATGGATGCTTTTAAAGTAGAGAGATTTTGTTCCATTGCCTATTTCTTGTAAAATTACAACTTTATCTTGCCATATTATGACTTCTTTCTCAAAATGATGCTCAAAACATTATGACCTTGTTCTGGAAATGTACCCAGCGGTGGCCTTAACTCTCTGGTTGGTGGTGGTGTACTGGTGCTTACAAATGACAAAATAAGTGGATATCGAAACAGAAAACACTGAGATATAAAACTGCCATAAACACAACACGTGCAAAGCCTGTAAAGTAGATTTTTGTTGTCAGTGGTTTATGTATGAGCAGGAGGAAAAGTGTGCGGAAGTAAGAGCAGGACATTTTAAAGTGTGTGTGTGTGTGTTATGGAGGCATTGAGCTGTAACCTGGCCGTGACTCGATGTCAGAGGAAGAGGAGGGAGGGTGGTGGTGGTGGTAGGGGGGTGTTATTTTGTGTTGACGGAGGCTCTGGAGGCGTGGAGCAGCTCTCAGGAACAAAGCCAGGACTCGGAGCTGGGCCCCTTCTTCACTTCCTTTCCCAACACTATTGTTCCAGAGAGCGGGAGGCAGAACAGACCCCCCCCCACAAGGGAAACAACAAACTCACTGAGTGATAGACTGAGAGAAAAGAGGACACTGCCTGATGTGGTCTAAGTTACTAACCTCCTCTCTTTTCTCTGCAGTTTATTTTCTCTCCGACGGTCTCTATCATTCCTGAGAGACCCAGAGCTCCTCCAGCTCATTCACCCTCCAATATTCTGCCTCACACACCAAATCGCGAGCAGTCAAAGCTCCACCACCAGCTCCAGCTTTCCTCCTCACTCTGCCCTGTCATACACCTCTGCTCTGTGTTCTCATGTTGGAACAGTGGGCCGCTTTTAGGCTTCAAGCTCAGAAAATATCTCAACATCTACTGGATGTAGTGGAACAAAATTTTGCTCAGACGTTCGCGGTCTCCAGGAGAAGAGTCCTACTGTCTTTGGCGATCCTCTGAGTTTTCCTGTAGCGCCACCATGAGGTTCACATTTTTGGTCATGAGTTAAATATCTCAACACCTGTTGGGTGGATTGTGATGAAATGTGGTTCAGACGTTCGTGATCCCCTCAGGATCAACTGTGCTAACTTTGGTGATCCTCTGACTTTGGGTCTTGGACTTTCAGTCAGACAAAAACATTTATTTTTGAAGACGTCACTTTGGGCGCTGCAACGTCGTGATTGGCATTTTTTTACATTTCATGAACCAAAGGAGAAAGATTGATCGATTATTCGAAAAAATAATTGTTTGAACAATCAGCGATGAAAGTAATTGTTAGTTGCAGCCCTCACAATGTATTTTAGATTCTTTGACTCTTGGTCGGACAAAACCAGACCTCTGAAGACGTCACCTTGTGCTGTGGGATGTTGTGATGGGCGTTTTTCACTGTTACCTGATGTTTTACAGGTCGAATTCGGACAAGCGTTCATCAGTAATGTAGAAATTAATTACAGTACAATTCAAAGAGAAAGCGATCTGCAGATTAATCAGTAATGGAAATAATTGTTAGTCACAGGTCAACAACCAATTCTACTGTATTTCCACATCGCTCCTGTTCCACACCAGCGGCTGAGCCCGGCGCCTCCCTGCCGCTTTGTTAAAAACCACTGTTATCAGCTGACGAGAACGGGCTGATAACACCGACGTCACACACGCAGCAGAGCCGATAAGACCAACCCCATTCCACCATCGCCATCCTAACTCAGCCTGAACCTCCGCCATTTCTGAACCACACGACCCAGCGCTGCTCAGGCTCGACAGGAATGTAAACATGTCTGCCGCTTACACCGGGTATCACCGGCTAAATCTAGCATCTTTTTAATGGTACGTAAAGTTTTAGACCGAGATGAAGTGGATCAAGTGGAGTCAAATATGAGGCCCGGCTGTGTCCTGCCAGTCTGGAGGTTTTTGCAGGAGAAGGAATGCTGCGGCATGGAAATACAGAAGCCCTAACACACAAATACACTCACTACAGGGGCCAACAACAACATGAGACGGTATAAATCACACACTTCTGAACCAGCACTGGGAAACACAGGGAGGGTACAGAAAAATCCCAGAGTTAAATATGTACCCTGGTAACAAGGTTTGGTTTTAGGAGGGAAAAGAAAAGATTCAGTTTCTTCTCATTTATTTTAAAAAATACAAACATAATTCCTGCTAGAAAACTCACAGAACTCAAACATTTGCATATCGGCAACAGGTAATCTGAAAGAAAATAGTGCTTCAGCACTAATGAACTCGCTCTTGAAACCCAGGTTAAAGATCATTTATCAGCACTAACATGACTGAACTGAGCTGTCAGTAAGAGCTGCTTCAGGAAACCTTTGAGCATGAAGAAAAACCTGTCCAGTAGCTCGAACCTGACACTCAGAAGCAGCAGCAGCAGAAGAAGAATTAAGACTTTATGTTCCTTGTAACGGTGTTCGATCAAGCACAGTGAGTCCAAACTAAACACATTCTACAGGTTTCACGTCCAAAGGAGACACAGCTCTGGTTTTCCTCTTAGGATGGGAAAATGAGCTTCCCGGCTCGCACAGAGGCTCCTGCTGGGAGCTGATAAATCAGAAGGTTTGAAACGTTTCACAGCTCCGAGTGTCAGAGAGCCGCTCCAGTCTGCAGCCAGGCGATCGCTCATACCTGACAGGACGGGAGTTTTACACGCGTGTGTGTGAGAAGTCAAACCGCTAACGGTCTGCATTTCAGTTTGAATAACTTCATGCCAAAAAGGACGAGGACCCACGAGTCAAACTCCAGTGAGTGTTCACGCACACCTGGTAGACACGTCGCACCTGCCGTCTGACAAAAAGAGCTGAGCTCTCAGGTCCACCAGCGACGGTGTAGAGCGCACACCCGAGTTGTTTTTGTGGTACTTTTTAAATGAAGGCAAGCACGCAGGCACATTTTGGGTTGAATCCTTTCGTAATTACCTGTGCGAGATGAAGGATAACAGTATTGTGTTGAAATCTCGTGCACCATGACCCTCCTTAGCGGAGAAGAGCGCCGAGCTCCAAGAAACGAGACCGGCTGACCAACACGGACTGCAGCAATTTACAAAACTTCAACCGGCTCTGGTCGGGTGATGAAAATAACTCGGTCAATAGTCACTTTCTTTTCAGACGACCTGCGTCCGTACAGAATTGTCCATAACACTGGTTATGGTTTCCCGCTAGAGAGGCTGTTCTCCACTGATGGAAACATAACAACAGACAACCCCGTTTCCTAGAACTTATATTTATATACAACTAATTTGCACCCGTAAATGTGTTTGAGAACCTTAATGCTGACTGGATTCATGTTTTTTAATAGCATAATGAGGAAATGTTATAGTTAAAGTATCTGGCAAGTCGTGAAAATATTGGTACTGAATGATTCTGCAGAATGTTCGCTGACGTCTTTAATGTTTCTCCTCCAAAACATCCATGTATATTATTACACTTTATGCTTATGTTTAGACTCTCTGGTTCAATACAGAAAATGTCTGCAAAGTCTGAACGAAATGCGTCTGTTAACATTTGACGGAGACCGTGACCTTTCCCTGTTGTTGCCTAAACCACAGACGGGAGTCAGGATGAAAAGCCTGCTCACTGGAGTCACAGTCCTGTTCTTTGTATGTCCACCATCCACCCCAACCACCTCCCTGGGACCTTTTGGTATTTCTAGTCAACTGGGCAACCAGCGATGTCGGCCAGTAAATGACACTTAAATTAGACTGTTCACATACTGACAGACTGTAGGATGCTTCCAAATTAAGGCAGCTGACTTTTTTTTTTTTTAAATAAAAAAGCTGTGTAATCACACGCTATTTTCCTGTAGGGTCAGACAGTCAGTTTCATCAACTTAGCTTAACTGCCCGTAATGTTTCATATTGCATTTCAGAGGAGCAAGACCCTGAGACCACTGTCCCCCCTTCTTTTTATTGCATGGAGAATCGGTTTTGAATGAAGAATCAGATCAAATCACGAGTTTCCCAAAGATTCCCAGTTTCCAGATCGTACCAGACTCTTCTCATATTTTGAGGGTTTCTCTGTCCGAAAAGAATCAGTCTCCCCGTCGTTGTGTGTCAAACTGTCCTTTTCTGTGACGCTTCGTCTGCAGCTGTAAAACGGGGGGTGGCACACAGCTGCTTATTGATCGGAAAGTCTCAGGAATTAGCTGCGACCAGCTGAAACCGCCAGCGGGAAGTTCTTCTACCTGTTCATCTGCAGATGGGTTTTCCCCTCAGTGCGCACAGATGTTTGCAGAGGTTTAAAATAAACTTTCGGTCGGCACAGTTTGAGCTTTAATGACTTAGCTGAAGTTTTACAGTACAGTTGGTCTTTGTTTGATGACAGGTGTTCGAAGATTGTGGTGACAAGAAAGCCAGACACTATTGAATGTCTTTTGAATTCACACACACACCAGTCACCAGACAAACAGGACACTGTGTCCATAGCTTTGTTCTCCTTGTGACTGTTTGTCTGATATCTAACATCTACACTCTGTATTAGTCTTGTACAGAGGTACAGTAAGTAAACTGATAAAAAACCAAGGCGTGTTTGCATCTGTGCGATTGTGGTCCGGACTCTGGGGGTTGGAGCTGTCTTTGTCTCTCTGCCGTTCATCTCTGTCCAGACCCGACTCTGAGCCAAAGGACAGGCCTGAGGGGCAAACGTCCACCATGTCCTCGTCCCTCCAGAGAACAGATAAGATACAAGAGGAGCTAATCTTCATCTCTGCACTGCACTGCCGCACATCACTGTCCTCATTCGGTCAGCAGATAAGAGACAGACGTGTCCCACTCCTGCTTTGGACAAACACTTCCAGAGCGTCCTGTGTTCCTGTGCCAGGCTCTCTGAAGGCCAGGGGGGAGGAGATAGGGGGGCTCCGATTGGTGCCCACGTTTCCCCCCGAGACCTTCAAATCTTCAAACGGACCTGCTGCGTCAAACAAACCCACTATCTCTAAGTGACACTATCACAGACTGGAGTTTGACTAGAGGGGGGACGTTCAGGCCAGAAACTAAGACTTTTCAGCTAAACCTTTTTTTACTCATATTTTCAAATGTGGTTATTTTAATGCCACAACTTATTGCAACTAAGGATCATTTTCATTATTGATTATTCTGCAGATTATTTTCTCAACCGATTTTTCGCATCTTTTTCTATAAAGAAAATTGAAAGATTTATTTTACCAAATCTGAATCATTCACCCTCCGTTGTTTGCGACACGGTGAAATAACAGCTGGAACAAACGGACTCTCTTCTGCACACAACTGGATGTGTGCTACAGGCGTCGTTAATTGACATGACGTTATATGATGCCGTCAGGCGTCCTCGTGTGCGCCAGAGACAAGGAGAGAAGTGGTGGGGAAGAAAAAGTGTTAAGAAAGAGGGTCATCGTGGCTGAGCAAGTAGTAACAAGAACTTGAAATCTTGGGCCAGATGACTGAAAATGGTTGGGGCTGCAAGTCTTCTTTTCTTCTCTTTTTTTTGTTGTTGATTAATCTGTCAATCCTTTTTGTTTTTGTTTTTTTTTGTTTTTTTTTTTTATTAATATGAAAGGTGATGTCTCCTTTTGTCAGGTAAAAACCCAAAGATATGTAGTTTATAATGATATAAATCAGAGAAAAGCAGCAAATTGTTCCATTTAAGAAACAGGAAGGTGGAAAAAATGTGGTGTTTTTGCCGAATAAACAACTGAAAAGATGTCACATGTTATGGAGGGAATGTTTGGACGTCCACATAGTTTTGGCACCATAGTGTAAGTTGAGCATCTCTGCAGCATCATGTGAGCTGATCTCTCCCTGTGTGGTAGTGTTGGAGGTGATAGCGTGGTAACCCCGTAAACGATCCTCTCTGCAGTCTGAAACCACATGAACAGCCGTGTGGCTTCAGTCCCGTTTTATTAACCAAATGAAGACGTGTGTCGTTCTTTTACGGCCTATTTTCAAACTGGAAGGCCTGTTTATATTTAGACTGCGAGATGTAATCTGCAGTATAAGTCTTAAGTGGTGGGAGCAGGACCTCAGCTGTGTTTCAGGGAACAGTTTCTGACTAGAGTCTGTTGTGGTGCGGTTGGAGCGCGGCCAGTGTTCTTGAAAGAAACTGCTGCTCGGCCTCTTTACTCCACCACAATGAGAAGAGAGAGGAAAATGACGGGCTGCCGTATAATCCTCGCTTGTTTATTGCTTTGTTTTAAATGCAGCCGTTTGAGCCCCGAGAAACAAAAAGATGTGTGAGGCGTTGCCTGCAGACGTGTAATCATAGTTTTGATACTCACCGTGGTTGTCTAATTTTAGTCGTTAGATTTTTACAACAGATTCTCTTTCAGCCTGAGACTCCGGTCCACGGGCCCGATCCCAACGAGACCTCTCAAATTTGCAGACTCCTGCAGAAAGCTCGTCTTCCTCCTCCTCTCGCTGCATTCTTGTGGCAGCAGATCCACGGGACGTTCAACCTTCGGCTGAAATTATAAAAGGAGGCCGAGTCGCTGCAAAATGTTGGAGCTGGAACAGACTGCAGCTCGGCTCCGGGCCTCTCCGCCTCGCTCCATAAACAGCAGTAAAAATAACTTTGAACAAATGTGCAGCAGATGATGATAGCCTTAAGACGACAATATTTAGCATCAACTGGTGACTGCTTCCTTATGGAGCTCAGTGTGCCTGAGCCGTCAGTCAGGTGATGAGTGGGGGTTGATACCAGATCGGCCTCGTTGACGTGCGGGACTGTTTTTGGGGATGCGTTATTTGTGAATCACCAATTTGTTTACTCGTTATTTGTGAATCACTAATGGCCACATCGTGTTTTCTGTGAACATAATGAGGAAACGTTGTTAATGTACATAATCTGTCAAGTCACAAAGCCGTTGATCCTGAACGTATCAGTGTTTTCCACCAAAATATCTGATCCTGCTGAACAACATCCACCTGTAGCGAGTCCAGCATCATTAAACTGGTTTATGGTTCTGTTCAGACTCTCGCAGCCCCTGGTTCAGGTTCTGGAAAGATCCTGGTCTGGTTTGATACAGAAAAAGTTCACAGTGACTTCAGGCACAACCTGCTTATTTACATTGAACCAAAACCACCATGTGTCCTGAAACTGAACCTGGTCTCTGGTGTGACAGTCCTGATCTTTGTGGGTCCACCATCCACCCCAACCACGTCCTGGAGACTCTGCTGATGTTAATAAATGTAGCTTCATTCGTTCAAAAAATGTGTTGCCTCATGATCCAGTTAGAGATTACGTTTCCTACAAAACATCTTTACTGTTGCCGTTTAGTCCTATTGAAACATCATTTCTAGGAGACAGTGTGGATCTAGATCTAGTTCGTGGGATGTGGCGCTCGACCATGAATGAAATACCCGGCTGTGATATGATATCGACATGAGATCCAAAACAGGGACAACTGCTCCCATGTTCAGACGGTCTCTCCTGGAAGACGTTCAGAGCGTTGACCTCAGTTGTTCAGGTGAAAAGCGAAAGAAATAGTTGAGTAAAAAATGAAGAGAGACCTGGCACTTAATAACAGAATCTAATCCCCACCCAGCCTGGCACATACAGTCCATCCGACAGGCCCGTAGTTTACTTTGCCTGCCTTCCCTCTTTTTCCTGACGTGCACCCAGGTTTTGAGGAATGAGCAAGTGCAGTAGTGAAGACATTTTTTAAGAAATGATGCTTCAGTTTTTTAACTACTAGAGTTTTTGTTGGCCTGACAGTCTTCTAATCTAGTATGTTATGAAAAGAAGACTTTTAATGAGATGAGAGTTTTCATGGCCTCTCTCCCTCCCTGTATGTTGTTTGAGTGTTAGGGCTGATTTATTCCCATTAATTATAAAATCCAGGTCATTATCAAAGCAGCGCTCCGACCCCCAGAGGGAAAGCCTGCTGTGTTTCCCCGAGATCTTAAAAACTTCAAACGCTCTGCTGTCGGGGGCTGAGGGGTGGTGAAGGTTAATTTTGGAGGAGCGGGGGCAGAGATGGTAAAGACGACATCCCGCCTCTCGCAGCCTGATCAGAGAAGTGTTGTGCTGGTGTCTGCTGGTCCCCGGTCCGTGGGTGGATCCGCTATCTGGGATCATTTTCCCGTCTTCCCCCGCAGAGCTCCCGCTGACTGATCTCTGTCCTCCTGTGACCCCTGGTACTAAACGCTGTGTGTGTTGTGTGTTTACAGGCACACAAGAAACAGCATATTAGAGAGTTTCAAAAATAAAACGACTATATATTGGCCAATGTTTTTATTTTTTATATAACCACATAACATGAACAGTCATCTTTGTTAAGGAACCCTGTAAATTTAGTCGTTAAAGTGGCTGTAATCAGTATTTTTATAATTACAATGAAATCAGATGACACCGTGAAAACGCCGCGTGTGTCTGTGTGAAAGGCGTCTCTGTTAATGATGAGCCTGCAGACAATTGTCAGCTGAACCTTCAGCTCCCATCGGCTCTACGGAGCCTTATAATGAGTCTCAGCTCACTGTTCATCTGTCCAGACCACAACTTTACGGTTCTGGTTCACTCTAAACCGCTCCCAGAGCGCGTGAGTTCACTACTGGTTTCTGCTTGAGACAGGGGGCCAAAAAAATCCGAGCAAGGCGGGACTTTCACAGTGATGACGTGAAAAGTAAAAGCCCAGCACGGCTTTCCTGAGGATCTGTCCACGTTTTGGCTATTTGCAATTATTTGGCCCAAATACCGGCACCAAAATCCCACTTCTTCTCAGAGTCACAGCTCAGTCAGACCTCAACACACGGGCATGACTGTCTATATTTCCAGATTCAGTGTGTCTCACACGTTCTGCGCTGGAGGCGTAGCCTGAAAAACCCGGGCTCAATTCGTAGCTCACAGCTAAGTCACTGGCTCCATGGCAACATTATACTGTGCTTCCTGTAGTTCCACTGCTTAGAGCAGGATTATCCCTCAAATCAAAACAAGACAAAGGAGTTAAAGGTGCTGGGGGGGCACAGCTGTTTCACTTTTGTCTGAGGGGGGCCCCACAGTGTCATATTTGAAAACCTTGTCCACATCCACTCTGAACGTTATATAATTTTGCTGTCACAGCTTCCCGCAAAGTATAGTGACACCTCAGCCGATTGATGAAGGGATTGTGGGAAAAAAAATCTTTTAATTAATTTTTTTTTTTGACTTTTCATAGACAAAACAATGTTTTGATTAACTGCAAAATGAATTGGCAGATGAATGGATAATGAAAATCGCCGTTAGTTGAAGCCCTAATGGAAACGCACCTGTTGACGTACAGGGAGGGAGGAAGTTGAGTTCCACGTCTGTTCTGTACTGATCGAATGACGTATACGTTAGCAGCACCACATCTCTGGGAAGCTACGACTGGCTGTTGCTATTGGCCCCTCTCTGATTTTTACAAATGTTTTCTTGTTCAGCTGCGGAAACTGACCGATCGAGACTCCTAGAAACTATTCTGTGTCAGTTCCAGTTGTAGTCTCACAGCTGTGTCTAATGACGGTTCCCTTGTCCCTGTTCTGAAGCCTTTGCCGGGCCCCCGCCCACGTGCAGAAACCTGGTTAGAAACCCGTTTACGTGTCACGTGTTTCTCCGGCAGAAATCCAGCTGTACTGAACCCGGTTTCTGTGATCCTTGAACGCCGGTTACAGAAACCAGGTTTCAGCAGAAACCAGGTTCCGGCAGAAACCTGACAGTAACTGGGTTAGTAATTGTTCAACTGGTTTACATGATGTACTGGGCCGTAGCTGTGTGTCTGCACAGAACTGTGATTGTCTGATGATTCAGAGGCGGCAGCACGGCCTTCACTCTGAGAGGCCGAGAGAGTGAATGCAGCTTTCTGACTTACAGTGCAGAGTCAGTGACCGTGGCATTATAATGACATGCCGATTAGAAGCAGGCCGGGCCACCGCTGCACCGAACACAGCACAAACTGTCAGAGAATCTGACCCGTTTACAGGCCTGAATGCCACAACATTCCAGTGGGTGGGAAGAGCTGCTGGACGTCTCACTGGACGGGGTCAGAAACTTTGTCCCAACTGGGAGTTTGTGGTGGAGCCCCGGCAGCGACGGCTGAAAGGCGTGTGGGAGAAGAAGAAGCAGGGAGTCTTTGTCTGGCAGCAGATCAAAGAGCTGCTGAGCCTTATTCCTCGGGCTCTTAGCCGCGGACCGTCCTCTGACCCAGCCGAGGAAGTCAAACCCAGGTCGGAGGCTGATGAAGCTTCCTCAGGAGGTCCAGCCTCAGAGACACAGAGGAGGATTTATGATCAGGTGTCTCCGTCGGCTGAATAAACTCTCTGCAGGAAACATCCACATATCTCCTCCCTGATACTGACTGGATTTCCTCCAGTGATACCAGTGGAGACGGAGAGCACAGGAGCCTGAGGGGACCTGGCGTCTCCAGTCTGTCCCCTCCCGGGGTCGCCGTCTCCTTCTGTCGCTGAGACCAAACCCCGTGTCTCTGTCGTTCCATTATCTTGCAGGGTGTCTGCCAGTTAAACCAGACACACAAACTCTCCTTTACTATTATTTACATATAGATACGAGATATGAACTATTCTTTTCAGAGGACTTATTATCAAACCCCATTTAAAATAGTATAAAAATCATGAGGGAAATATTCAAGGCCGCTCAGATCTGTCACAGCTGGCAGGTAAATGATCAGGGCTGTACCTGGAGCACAGCTTCTTTATTCGGTTTAGTAATGCGTGACTGGGTCCTGCTTTTTGTTGTTTTTTTGTTTTTAAAAATACCTTTCTCTACTGTGTAAAGCCTCTATGAATAAAATGTATTGTTATTATAACCGAGGGGAGTCCAGAGAGTCCGAAACAGGGGAAGCCATCACGGCAGCGTCCAGTGTTATTTGACCCTGGTCAGCGGTAGATAAAGTTGTGAGGCGGGAGGATTCACTGGTTCTGGAAGTAGGCTGTCTCACCGCATAGTCCCACCGCCATCAGCTCAGTGATTGGATGTTTGTTAGTGCAGTGCACCTTGGGAGTCGTAGTTGACTTCATTCCCTCAGCTTTTATGTGCAGAGGCCTCTTGTAGTTTTTATCCAAGGACCAGATATTTTCTGACACACTTGTTCATCTTTTGTCCCGATGATTGAACCAGGAGAGATTCGGAGAGAGAGCGAGTCACTGTCAGTCACTAACGCTGTCTTTGAGAAAACGACCTGGATGCCCGACATCAGGTCCAGAGTATCATATAATGATCAGACATTAATAATCTGTGTTGTTCTGTGTTTTTCAGAGTTGCTGGGCTCCACCAAGAGGCTGAATGTGAACTACCAGGACTCAGATGGGTAGGTGATGAAGTCAACACTATAAAAAGACATTTTCTGGACACATTTCTCTTAGTGAGGGAGTTCTGCTCTGTGTCCAGTCATTACACTGCTCCCTCTGCACCTATAAAATTGTTTCCACTCTGCAATAACTCCTGCCGCTGCTGCTGCTGCTGCTGCTGCTGCTGCTGCTGCTGCTCCTGCTTCTGCTGCCGCCGCCGCTGCAGAGCTGGAAACCAGAGCTGAAATCTAAAAAGGCTTGTTTGGTTCTGCCGCTGCTCGGTCTGGTGTCTGGTGTCAAAACATCAACCCTGAGCCTCGGCCTCAGTCTGTTCACCCCCTGTTACCCTGTCAGTCCGTGAAACGCTGACTGGTTAATCCCCCACCACCCCGAAGCTCATTAGCCTGGAAGGAGCAGTAGATGAAGGAAGTTTAGTCTTTCCTCATCAATATTTCTCTTTGTTAAAAGTTTTTATTGCCCTCCATGTAACACCTCGCTGCAGTTTCCTCTCAGCCGTCTCCCTCCTGACTCAGACGTGTCTCCTCATTACAAGCGTCTCTGCGGCTGTTTGCTTTGCTTATCTCTCTGCGTGTCTGAAACTGGCATCTTTGAATACAGAGATGGAAAAGTCAGTCCGTCAGTCGGTCCGTCACTTTGGTCTAGACTGAAATATATCATCATATATTCAATGGATTAACATTCAAGGTCCCCAGAGGACGATTCTCAGTGAGTGGTGGACCTCTGATTTTTTCCTCTAGCGCCACCATGAAGTTGACATTTGTAGTTTCGACTGAAAAGTCTCAATTGACCTCAAATCTATCAAATTACTGCATGTATTTGTTTATAATGTCGTAAAGTATAGAGAGAATTTTTGACAACAATGTGAACACCAGAGTTTCAGCACTGATTAAACAGTACTTTGTGAATCCTTATTTTCCCGTTGAACTACAAACATGGGCAGTTTCATCCCCGCTGCCTTGGACTGGGCAGCCACTTAAGAAAATAGAAGAATTTTCTACATTTACCTTCTCATCCCATCAACAGAGCAAAACCAACACTGAACGCATCCTACTACCAATTATTGCCTCTGCGTATCTGAGTCCTCTGAGCCACAGAGCTCCATTGTTGTGAAAACACATCGCCACACTGTCGCACGGTGTGACACCATGAACACACACGCACCGTAGTTTATTCCGACTCAGTCCCACAGACACACACACACACACCTTCGTGCTTCCACAAATACTCACTACAGCACCGAATGTGGATGAATCAGCCGCTGAAAATAGTCCCCGACAAATGCTCTATAAATTTCCTCCTGTATGTTTGATAAAAAACTACAGTGAGCAGCTGTTTCAGGAAAATTGCTGAGACTTTCTTCAAAATTAAAACTGTTTTTAAAGATTTCCGTCTTCAATAGGAGCCAATGGCCTCAGAGCTGAGAGCCACAGGCAGAGGAGGGGAGTCAGAAAGTGTTGAAGAACGAACACTCTGTTGGTTTTAATATTTTCACATAGACAAAAACAAGAATATAGAATAGATTAATCCTTTAACGTTGTCTTTACACAGAAACCAGCACACGGACATTGCCTGAGCAAAGTGCGATAAAAGTTGTCCCAGATATTTGAGAAAGACAAAGTGTGTCCTGTTAGGGTTCAGCTCAGTGCACATCACTACGTGATTGAACGGCCTCCTGCTAAAACAACTGGAGCCTTTTCAGCTTTAAGTCAACATTGTTGTCGTAACAAAAGCTCAAAGAGGGTCGACGAGCAGAGAGTCTGAGAGTCTGAGAGGGCCGTAAAACAGAAGAGTTAGAGAGACTGTAGACCACCACGTCAGTCCTGAGACACCCTCGAGTTTTGGACTCCATTGTTGGCCCCTCAGAAGGCAGGAGGGGGGTTTGGGTGGGGGTGGGGGTGGGGTCAAAGGTCAGGGAGCAGAGGGGTAAACTGGAACCAAATAGATAGGAGTGTTTACAAAGAGCCTGGATGAGTTAATGCAGCGCTGACAGCCGAGACTTTTAAAAATGAGTCAGGAAAAAGTTAAGGTCCCACAGCTGATGTGATGGTATCAGTGTTTGCTACAGGATGGTCTGGGAGGGGGGACAATAAACAATTCTGTGAAACCTCTACGTACTCTCAGCTCCTCCAGATGAGATTAAAATGATAATTGATATGAGATGTACAGTGTAACTCATTTTTAACACCCTGAAGCAATGACACTTTTCCCCTAACAAATGTGTGAATCAGCTTCATCTGACAAATGTTCTACATGTGGCGATAAACCGCTGCGTTACCGACACTTACACCCCCTTTGTCATTAGAATCATTGCCTTCAAAAGTGGCTTTGTTTTTGTATAACATCATGACGTCATAGTGAAGTTGACCTTTGACCTTTTGGATATAAAATGTCATCACTTCATCACTTTATCTCATCAGACATTTGTGGGAAATTTCATCATAATTTGCATATGACTACTTGAGTTATGGCCAAAGACATGTTTTGCGAAGTCACGGTGACCTTGACCTTTGACCTTTGACGACCAAATTGTAATCAGCTCATCCTTGAGTCCAAGTGGACGTTTGTGCCAGATGAAATTAATCTCCCTAAAGCCATTAATTGGTGGTTGTTTGGTCTATAAAATGTCAGAAAATGATAAAAACAATCTAAGGTGATGTCTTCAAATGTCTTTTTTTGTCCAGTCAAGAGTCCAAAACGTTTGTGATCATTTAAAACAGAGAAAAGCGGAAAATCTTCACGTGTGAGGAGCAGAAACACGCAAAGGTTTTGGCTTCTCTGCTGGAAAAATGACTCAAATGATTAATCGATTACCAGAACAGTCGCAGATTAATTTTTTACTGATGGACTAATTGATTGATCGGCTAATGGATTCAGCTCTGTGGGGGACATTTGGGTGCAGGGAGGTTTTAGCGACGACACATTCAATGTTGCAGTAGAGCACTGACTCAAACCCCGTGATGTGTTTGGGAACAACATTAGCAGGTCTGAACTATAAGTGGTGTGTGTGTGTGTGTGTGTGTGTGTGTGTGTGTGTGTGTGTGTGTGTGTGTGTGTGTGCGCTGGGGCTAATAGCCTCCGTGGGGATGTGGATCTCAGGCAGGAAAAGGTTTTTCATTATTCATCAGTGCCAACGGCGGTTGCAGCTTAGACGACGCTCCGCCTCCGCTACAGTAATCACAGCGCTGCATCTAAACACAACATCGCTAACGCACAATTTCCCACAATCCTCCGGTGTCCTCCTGGCACGTCAGCAGCTCCATTTGTTGATGTCAGATCATGTTTATACACAGTCAGCCAGCGAACAGGGACTCAGTTCTCAGGGGTAATCTTTTCTTTTTCATGTCAGTTCTTCTGTTCCGTCGCTTCGCTCAGACCGTCCAGAGGTTTCCGTTGATGTAGTGAAGCTTTTAGTCCGTTGTTACGTGTGTTAGGATTAAAGTCAGCTGACAAACCACGCAGCCACGCCCACAGCAGAAGACGTGACATTAGGGCTGCAACCACAGAGTATTTGACGTGTTGCTTGAATGTTATTAAAATAGTGTATTGACAGCATCATACGTTTAAAAAAAAGAAGGGATTAAAATAACTTAAACAGTAGATACTACGAATATCCATCGCATCTGGAAGTAAACTGGAGACCATGTTACGATGAGATCACAGAAGTTGCGACTCCCGTCACCATGTTGATATTCTGACCCATGAGTACCTGGTAGTCGTTACCACATTATTACAGTAGTACACAGTAGTCGTTACCACATTATTACAGTAGTACTCAGTAGTCATTACCACATTATTACATGAGTACACAGTAGTCATTACCACATTATTACAGTAGTACTCAGTAGTCATTACCACATTATTACATGAGTACCTGGTAGTCACGACCACATTATTACAGTAGTACTCAGTAGTCATTACCACATTATTACATGAGTACCTGGTAGTCACGACCACATTATTACAGTAGTACTCAGTAGTCGTTACCACATTATTACATGAGTACACAGTAGTCGTTACCACATTATTACATGAGTACACAGTAGTCATTACCACATTATTACATGAGTACTCGGTAGTCACTACCACATTATTACATGAGTACACAGTAGTCATTACTACATTATTACATGAGTACCTGGTAGTCACGACCACATTATTACAGTAGTACTCAGTAGTCATTACCACATTATTACATGAGTACTCGGTAGTCACTACCACATTATTACATGAGTACTCAGTAGTCATTACTACATTATTACATGAGTACCTGGTAGTCACGACCACATTATTACAGTAGTACTCAGTAGTCGTTACCACATTATTACAGAGTACACAGTAGTCATTACTACATTATTACAGTAGTACTCAGTAGTCATTACCACATTATTACAGGAGTACTCAGTACTCAAGGGTCGGAACAAACCCAAGTTGACCTTCATCATTGATCTCAACTACACTTGTAAAGTTTCTGGACTGTTTCTTGCAGTTGTGACGCTACAGTGGAGACAAGATCTGTCCACAGACAGACAGACAGAGAGAGAGAAAAAAATATAAACACCTGCCAAAGTACTCGAAACCACCTCTGTGGTATTTCCTGTTTACAGCAGGGGTCACCAGGATTACATTTTGCCACGATGACACACGCACTGTCACGGCAGGTAATTAAATTATTTTAGCACCGCACTGTATTTTTCGTGGGCTTTTCAAGCGTTTGCTGAGAGTGGTGCCAAAAGCTTCAAACTCCAAGTGATCAGTGATTCAGTGGAAGAAAACATCTGGTGGATCAACAGGGTGAAAGTAGAAAGGTCAGGATGAAGAAACGAGCACACACACACACACACACACACACACACACACACACACACACACACACTGGTGTGACTGACAACGTTAATTTGAACACGGATGCTTTGAGGTGGGAGGAGAGTGAGCACACCTGTATGTGTAGACAGTCTGCGATGTAACATCACACCATCATCTAATTAGATAATTGACAAACTGAACAAATAATTTATATATGAACATGTCAGAATAACGTTAATATACAACATAAAATGCAAACACGCAAGTAAAACGCATTTTAAAGCAGCTTTCAGTTGCTGTGTTTACTATTACATTTCTACATGGTTATGAATCCAAAGCAACCAATGAAGCAATGTTACTTTTTCATTCTTCAGTGTTGAACGGTACGTCGAGTCAGTTTATCAGACTTTGTCTCAAAGTGGCTATAATCTCTTCAGTCTTGCTACAGGTGAAACATGTTATTGGTGTTTGTAATGAAGTGGTCATATGGACGCTGAGGTGTTTAAAGTCCAACACCTCGTGATATTTTTGTTCATGTCACTCAGATCTCTCTGCGGAGAGGTTAGGAAAAAGACGAGACAGCGTTTTATCTCCAGGGGGGATGAAAGCTTTTGACGGAAATCTTGAGTCACTGCTGAATCAGTAGTGATGATATTGATCGGTAACAGCATCAACCCCCTTCACAGATGAGTTGTCCTGTGCAACACTAAAACTCAGCAAAATCTGTAATGTGGCCAAGACTGTGTTTGAAGTCGTTGGCTTGGGCTCTTTTTAATAATTGGGAATTATTATTTTATTATGTAATATTATAGACTATCAAGAGATCGATCTGTACTAGTAATATTACGTGTAGTTGTTTTTTTTTCAGTGTTGTTCTGTGTGAATGTTAGTGGACAGAATATTGTGAAACCCGTCAAAAGATTTCGGTGAAATCTGGTGAAAAGTTTCGTCCATGGGCTGATGAGCGAGTGGTTCGGGAACTTTTTAAAGGGTTCGCCGACATTATTTTCTCATCAAATACTGCACAGAAATCTGGCGCGTACACGCACAGGCAATGATTCTCTGTCACTATGTCTCTTTCACTGCAGATCCGCATCAGATGCAGATCAAGATTTGGAGAAAACCTCTGTGATAAGAATGACACAATTTCGCAGCAAAAGCTCAGTGTTTTCATGTGATCATTAAACTCACCGGAGGATACGGTGCCTTTTGTCGAGCGGCTCGTTGACAGACAGAGTAAGACTCTGAATAGGTGAATAATAAAATAAAATAGAACAGTCACATTGAGAATAGATTCACAGAAGAAGAACAGAGCCGGAGGTAATGTATAATGAAACAGAAAGGCATCCAGCTCACCTCTGTCTGAACAATAGCTGACATACTTTCCTCCTGGCTCAGATAGTTTTACATTTCGCCAAGTTTTCAGCGCCGATCCTCCACCGCAGACTAATTACACCCTCACTGATGATCTGTGGGAGTCTGCAGCCCCTCCTCTCCAGGTGTATCTACGGACCCGCAGCCTGTTATTTATTACTCATGTTGTGATTGGAGTGAAAGTTTAGTTTGTGTAAAGACAAAGAAAGAGTCGTGGTGGCAGGTAGGACTGTGTTTGGACACGCAGACGACCAGACAGACCCGAGGAAGGCAAGGAGGTAAAATCAGCCGAGACCTGTCACACAAATCAGTGTTATTAAAGGCGTGTTAGCGTTTGTGCAGGTCGGCCGTTCATCACAGAGAATATTTGTCTTTTTTGACATGCACGCTGGTGTGTGTGTGCCTACTCGCCCGAGTGTGAGAAACAAACACACGCTGGGAATAAAGGAGGCTTCTTTTCTGCGTCCCTGTGAGACAAATTAGTATTTGAGTCTGTGCGGCCTGTTGGCTCGCTGTTTGGTTGTGTTTCCATGGAGAGCAGAGCCGGAATGGGTCCCAGTGAATTGCTGCGATGGTGGGAGCTCTGGCTTTTTGTCCAGGGGGAGAGACCCGAGCCGCCAGCGGCCGGCACACATCTGAGGGGGAAGAGAAACCGGCCGGCTGCTGCCACAGGATCTCGCTCAGTTTCCCCACAGAATCCGTCTGAAAGCTCCGTACCAGCTTCCACAGCTGCCATTAGGGATTTTCAGTTTCAGTTTTCCTCAGGTTCAACGTCATTTAAAGCCAAACATCACCAAATTGGATGGGAGCACAATCACTACTGGATTTAGAAATTTAAGAAAGAATTCCTTAGTGCAGAAAACTTTAAAACAGAGCAATAAAGTAAACAAGACTAAAAGTCTAAAGCACCAGAGGGAAGAGGGAACGTTATTAAACTGTCAGACACAATGAACGTCATGTTGAATATTTATTTGTTTATTCATGCAAATTTTCACCCTCACATTTTTCATTTGAAATTGTCTGCTGGACCTTAGCTGTGTGTAGCTCGCAACGTACCAACGTAACGTACGCACCGACGGCGGATTCACAAAGAGGCTTTCTCACACTGAACTGTAATTTCAGCCTTCGGGCGCAGACTTGTTTTAAAGTGACGTTTTAATGTATTTATTAACGGCTGCTTGAAAATGGGTGTAAACTTATGAAATTGTTTGAGAAAATGTACAAGTGCTCGCTGTGCTGTATTTGAAACCGATAAGAAACAAGTTGAGGTCAAAATACAAATACTGAGATAAGTTGAAGTAGCCACTGAAATGGAAGCGCTGAAAGGCTGAATCTAGCCGAAGTGTCAATTTAAGTGTAAGTTCTGAAGAAGATGTGAAAACAGTTGACACGTCATTTGAAGAACAAAAGGTTAAAGCAGTTCAGATGTCAGCTGAAACAGTTCAATAATAAAGGCCTTATTTTGTGAGAAAAAGTTGTAATACTTTGAGACAAGAGTCGTAACAGTACAAGATTTGAATACTCCATCATAGTAAACAGGTGGGAGCAGTTCGCCAGCTTTTAAAATCAGGGATGTGAGTGACCTGAAGTTACAGGCTCCACCTTATTATCAAAGATTTAAGAGACTGAAATGAAATGAAACCAACTGCTTGATGTTTTCTTGCCTGTCGGTGGACTTTATGACCGTGGTCTGAAAGGTAACCAGAATCATACGCTACACATTGACACATCAGTTTTCTTTTCTTCAACCCCAACCGGACAATTTCACTGATCCACATCTGGTGCCATCTGTGTGATCTTTATTGATTCTTACTCTTAAAATCTCCACCGTGCGTCAACGTGCTCCAACCTGCTCTCCCAAAGAACTCCCCGTAAATGTTCGGAGCAACACAGTCACCAAAAAACCCCTTTGTCTTGAGGCTGGGAAAATTAAGCAATCACATGAGCTGAGAACATGAACACACTGTAAATCTCTCCAACTCAGTCTGTTCAGTCCTCACACTAACATGTGTGGACGGGCAAGTTTGCTGGACTCATTTGCGCTGACCTGAGACCTGGAGCACGGTTCTTAACGTCCGGTCTGTGACGGGTCATTCAAAGGCCTCCATGAGGAGTCAGGCTGATGTACTGGATCGGCTGTTTATATAAAAACGGTCATGCGAAAGAGGTCAGTGTCCATCTTCAATATGATAAATGAGTTTTCCAGCCTGTCAGGATGTTTTCTAAAGCCGCACATTTATAATCTAAACGTCTGTCCATAAAAACCCATTTCATTGTGGTGTGAGGCAGTAAGACTTTCAATTGAAATGCCATTTTCACCACAACGATTCAGTTATTTATTAGCAAATCCCTAGTATTTCTGCTTTTAAAGGCAGCTTCTTCTACAGTTGACCTCAGGAGTTTTAGCCTGTCATGATGGTCTGGATCCGGTTTGAGAGGCTTTCTTGCCATGACAGGAATGAGAGTGAATCCTTGGTAGTGAGTAATTAAGTTTAATTTGTTCAGGAAGTCTCACCGAGGTCAGTCATGGTAGACAGCATCCAGTGGTTTAAGGGTTGCGACGGCAGCAGACTTTGGAGAAGAGCTGGTTTGTGGTGGAGCCGGTGGCAAACGAGATGGTGTGGGCATTAGGTTGGTGCTATTTCTGTAGGAAGCAACGACAAGACAGACCTAAGATGGATCCTTGTGGGGCACCTTTATCAGCTATTTGGGACTCGGTTTGAATCCAGCAGCGACAAAACGTGAAACTCTACCAGAAAGATCGGATTTCAACAAAGCCCACGGGGAGCAGCTTATTTAACAAAGTACCGATGGGATCACAAGACGGCAGCACACTTGTTGCCGAGCGGGAGAGAAGACAGCGTGTAACTCTGAGGAGTTTTGTAACTTTAGGGAATTTTCTGGGGCATAACGTGGTAAAATCCAAGTCAAATAATGCTATTGGTGTTAATAACCCCCCTGTCTATCAAATCCTTCAGACAGACTGCAGTCAGAGGAAGATTTAGAGCTCTGTGATTGGCCGGGTCTCTGCAGGAATGTTAAACTATCAGCAGGAATGTCATCTGTAACTCTCCCTCTCAGTCTGAAAACCGGGGGGGGGGGGCGCTTGGTGTATTTGATACCACCACAGTGCATTCCAGTCTGTAGGGATGACACCATCGGGGGGGTAATGGAGGGAGGAGGGTGGTGGGTGGATGGGGGGGGGGTCAGGGTCTCTGTGGAGAGGGTCACAGCTCTCTCTCCCTCTGTCTATCTGTGGACCCCCCCCTCTCTTTCTCCTCCTCCTCGATGATGAGTGGTGGGGGTGATGAGAGGTGAGGTCGCAGAGGGCCTCGTTCTCCCAGAGGAGGGGGTAGAAGGGGGGTGGGGGGCAGATGAAAGACCTGGAGCTTCTAGCGGGTCTGAGGACTGTCAGGTGAGCAGGACAGAGGAGGTTGTGTCTTTTTCCCGCCTTTGAGTGGCCAGTCCTGCTGTACAGATCCTGGACCCGTCCTACCCAGAGTGGTGGTCTGCAGCCTCAAACAGGAGCCAACAGCAGGCCTGAGATCAGATCATCCTGCTCTCAAACTGCTATGAAAAAGCTCATTACTGACTCCAGTTTAACAGATTGTGTTAAAAGGGATAATTCCTGTTTATTGCAGCCGGGATTTTGGTAGTTTTCGATAATAACATTAACATTTCACTCGGCGTTAATATCTTAGATCAGTGAACAACGTGACAACAAACTCACACTATACAGATTATATACACCACTTTATTTGGAGGTCGAACTGAAAGTGAAATAGTGGCAGTAATTCTTCATTTCCAAGCAACCTACGTGAAAAAATCTTTAATGTCCAGGAGCAGTGTCCAAAAACACTGCAGATACTTTCTGCTTCACAAGGACCCGCCACACTTTAAAATGCTCCCTTTTAAAAAAGGTTTTTCTTTATCACATTTAGAAACGATTTCAAGCCCAAACCGGCTCCTCGTCATTGATGCCTCTTTGCCTGATAAAGAACAAAGTTGGGCTTCAAACGTTGAACTCTCTCCGAATATAATAAAGAAAAATATTTTGCAAAAGGGAGCATTCTACCGTGCTTTAACCGGAAAACTGTGTGAACACGACTACAGCTAATTGGATAATACGAGCAACACAAGCTGCTTCATTAGTCAGCCAGTCAAACTGTAGCAAGTTACTGTTTATAGAGGTTTTCTCAGGTGCCGGATAAGTTACCAGATGGAAACACTCTTCACCAGCTTAAAGAGCAAGGTAGAAGGCAGGGCATCGGCAACTGGTTCTCTGGACTCTCAACCGTTGAGGTTCCATCTCTTCGGGGCCCATAAGGCTGAGGACCAGCTAAGGTTGGATCCTTTGGAGTTCAGGTCTGTTTCTGGACATGTAAAAAAGTAATGAGCCTTCTTTTATTCATGGAGCCCTAGTTTGCATTCATATATTCACCTTCTTTTAGAAATGGAATGGTGTAAAAAAAAAAAATGTACCAAATGTAAATGACAAATTTAAGAAGGAGACACCTTTAGGAATAAATACAAAAATATGTATGAGTATCAAAATGCTGTGGTGTATGTAGAGTGTTGTGTTGCATAGGTATGGTAATGTTATTGTTCACGAGTGATGGACCTGGGGTAGCAGCCAGTGTGTGTGTGTGTGTGTGTGTGTGTGTGTGTGTGTGTGTGTGTGTTAATACAATTCAAATGAGGTTTCATGTTACAGAAACCCTAAGAAAACTGCATGTTTACAGGAGTTCTAAAAATGGACGAGTTGTTTAAAGGTCTCCCAACCCTCCTGCACAAGAGCGAGAGCCCCACTTTTGTCCCTTTGTGGTTGTTTTTTGACTGGTCACACTTGTTTCATCTCTTCTCACCCGTTTTGTGGCTCTTTTTGCTCGTTTTGCGTCAGTTTTTATTCTCTTCGTGTCTCTTTGTAGTCGTTTAACACATTCTTGTAGTCGTCTGACTGACTTTCCAACAACAAATGTTAAGTCGCTCCATGCAGAGGCTCCGGCCCCGGGGCCCCCAGACCCCTCGGGCCTCTGGGCCTTTGCCCCGGTAGGCCCGTTCAGTAATCCAGTTCGGTAATTTTAAGGAAGGAAGCAGAGTCGGCAGGTTGTTCCAGTTTAGTCCCGGCTTGTTTGAAGCCGAGATCACGGACTGGGGCTTCACTTAACCTCCACCCTCCACCTCCCTCTGACTGTCCGCTCTGCCCATTATGAAGAGTCTTCTTCAGCAGCCTTCAGGGACTCTGGTCTCCTGTTCAAACTAATTATCTCACTCCTACAACTCCACCACAACACCAGAGCTGAGCTGGGCCTCAGTTTACACCGTCCTGCCTCAGATGAGCTGGTTTTTAGGAGACGGTTCCTGAAGTTGGGGTCTTTGTGGCGACTGAAGGATTTCTCCTTTTCCTCCTCCCCATGTCACTCTCTCCTACTCTTTGTAACCTCCCTCAGTGATCCATCCATTACTGTTGGAGCTGCCCTCAGCGCTGTCTCTTACTGTTCCCACATGAATGCCACCGGTCACATTACGCAAGAGAAAGAAAGGCAGGAAGACCAGCACTAATAACAGCCCTCCCCCCGCTATCTTCATTCATTTCTTCTTTTCTTTCCTCTCTCCTGTGCAGAGCTCCTCTAATGTCTCTGCCTGTTTTCTTTATTTACAGACCACCACATGTAGCCTGTAGCCTTATTTCCTCTCTTGTCTGCGCTTCACGTGTGGGGGAGGATGGTTAGATGAGAAGACTGCGGTGCTTGTTCTGAGCTCATTACAAAGCAGGAGCATGAAATAAAATATATTGTCTAAATGTGTTTGCTTTGAGGCAGGGCTGCAGCTAATCATGATTTTCATTTGTCTCTTGGTTATGTTTTCAACTTCAAAAGGTTCACTGAGCTGAAGGTGATGTAATCAGATGTCTTGTTTTGTTCAACCAAAAATCCCAAAACCACCAAAACCCCCAAATCTTCAGGTTACAATGATCTATGACAGGTAAAGCTAGTGAATCTCCTCTTTCCAGAGGCTGTATTCTGCAACGATTTGGCTTTTTTCCCACAATTTTTGCTAAAAAAAAATGATTCCGATTATTTCCCTGTCGATCAACTAATCTATTAAGTGACTAAATGTTTCAGCTCCACCGACAACTACGTCAGGGTGTGTTATAAACCTTTCAGCAAAGTGTTATCAGCACGGCTGTGATCTGTAATCGCTTTTTGTTGTGTGAAACTTTTGTGAGTCTCGGGCTTATTAATGCTGACAATAAAAAAGACTGAGGGCGGATGAAAGGTTCAATAAGAGACTCATTAACGTCAGAACTTGGCAAATCCGGGTATTTTGCCAAACACGGACTAGATCAAAGGTGGAAGCGGCGTCTGAAACCCAACCCGGCCTGTAACCGATGCGAGAGTAGAGAGGGTAGAGGATGGTTAAAGGGGTTCGGGTGGTAGGTTGAATTAGTGATGTCCTCTGGTGTGTCTGGACTTGCCGCCGTGTGTATGAACAGGCGGTAGAGTCAGATTATTCTGTCACTGTGTGAGTCAGACGTCGACCTGCAGATACAGGTAAAGCCTCCTACAACACCTGGGAACACATCAGTGCATCAGTCACACCCTTCATGGAAAGCTACTACTACCGGATTTGTTTATCTAAAGTGTGTCTTCTGTCGGCATTATACTTGATTTACTCACTCGATACACTTGATTCTTTTCATCCTGTGTGTGTGTGTGTGTGTGTGTAACGTCTGCCAGCTCTCACTTATTTGAACAAACATCAGTCCTGCTTGTATCAGCTGATCTCCTGGAAATTCCTCTTCCTTCCTCTGTACTTTCCTTGCGTCCTCTGTATCAAAGGACATTTTTGATATATTTTCGGGCCAAAAACAAACAATGAAAAAAAAGCACAAAGCGGAGAGCGCCGGTGGGGGCGCATTGTTCGGACTCCCCCGGTATGGGTTCTGACACCTAGACCCAGAGAACCTGCTGATGCCGAGTACCGATCTGGTACCAGTTTTCTGTCCCCTGAATTTACAGTAAATTCTGAGTAACACACTCTGGAGACGTTCATACACCACCATCTTGTTGAGGCGTTTGCAAAGTTGATCTGCTTTGTGCAGAGGGCTTCCAGACTTGTGTTGCCGCTGGTAACAACAGACACACCGCAACGTGGATCAGTATGCGTAAATCACACCCAGTTGTGCTGTCGGATTACGGCTGCACGCTCCTGTGTCGCCTCTGAGCCTTCCTTCAGTCTACGTGAGCATGGCGACGTTTTCACGGCTCATCTATATATACGCAGGTGCGCTCACACCTTCACCTGAGGGAGACTGTGTGAATAAAAGAAGAATTAGGAAGGAGATACAGTAGCTGTGTGTGTGTGTGTCTGGGGGGGTAATCATTCTTTTAAATGCACATTATTCTTAATATATGTTTCACGGTTATCGTATTGATTTCCATATTGTTATTTTGCTTTCTTGGTCTGTTCTGTACACGACATCTATTTTATTCCTCGTCCTGGCAGAGGATTCGTTCCTCCGTCACTCCTCCTGAGATTTTTATTCCCTTTTCCTCATTAAAGGTTTTTTTTTAGCGAGTTTTTCTTTATCCAGACTGGGGCTCTGAGGATAGAAGGCCTTTATGCTGTACGATTTACCTTGAGGCAAATCTGTGATTTTTTTCGATACTGGGCTACAGAAATAAGATTAACTTGACTTGACGTATTGTTTCCTGCAAAGAATTTATAGATGTACTGCTGAAAAAAAAACAAAAAAGCAGCTCTCTGCAGTGTTTATTAGCTCCGGTCGGAAAAAGTTTGCTGTTAATATGATGGAACTTCACTCCTTGTTTTCTCATCCTCTCGTCTTTATTCGGCTTTGTTGTCATAAAATCCGTGCAAAGTTCCAAAACAACCTCCTGAGCAAAAATGCAGAAAATGTGTGAAAATCGGTCGGTATAAAAACTGTGAATGTCACTTCTAGTTTCACAGTAAACGCCTGCCACTGCCTTCACATTAAAAGGCATTTATTGCACAGCACTGAACAAAGCTGAAGAGAAAACTACTTCATGGTGATTGGACCTGTCTGGCTGATGCCAGATCAGCTTGAAAAGGTCGGCATTGTTGCCAGCACTGGTATTTATTATTCCCAGCCAACCTCTCTCCTTGGCAGGCAGACACGCCACTGAGACACCGTCTCCATGGGACACTTAAAGTGTCAGTTAAAACCCGAGATGCTAATATTTAATAACAGACTTGTACCTGGACCAGTTAAATGCTGCTTTAAGACTGGTTCTCGTTGAGACAGTCAGTGCGACGGACCGAGGATTCAGAGGAGGAAGAAGAGAAAAGACAAAGAGGGAGGAGGAGGGAGGTTTGTCTCTGTCTGGTCCAAGGCTGGAGTTTTAAATTTCAAGTGCAGTTATCTTTTCCACAAAGTCTGAGCGAGTCTCTCCTGTTAAACAGCAGACGCCTTGTTCTACACTCAAAGTCCGATATGCTTGAAAGGGGCGTTTTAATGTGTTAACCCTCGACTGATGCGGTGTGTTTCAGTGCTTCTGAAGGGGACCGGCGTCCACAGCAGGGGTCGCAAAGAGCCTCGGACAAACGCGGTTTACCCTGGATTCTTTGAAATTGTCACTGCCTGTGTCAGCCATGTTTCTTAAACTGCCTTCCCTCTCTCCCTCTCTCTCTCTCCCTCCGCTCTGACCTCTGACCTCTCTCTCAGGTTTTCGGCCCTGCACCACGCTGCTCTCACAGGGACCACGGAGCTGCTGTCTGCACTGCTGGAGGCTCAGGCCACGGTGGACATCAAGGACAGCAATGGTTAGACACGCACCAGGGTTTTCCCCGGGTGTCTGGAGGGAAAAAACCCAACAGGGGTTGTTGCTTTTCACAGTAGCTCAGACATTAGAGAGAGGAAAAGCGAAACACGACTTCTCACTGATGTCCCGAGGTAATCCTTCACATTTTTGCGACTGATGGCACCTTGGGCCACACAAAATAACCTCAGTAAAACAAGACTTGTAGTTAATGGATTTGACCTGTAATGTTCTCCTCCCCCCGCAGCCATCTGACCAAAAGTTTCTGTTCGGTCGGGCGTCTGTAGACAGCTCACCTTCCCAGTGGCCACCAGTCAGCTGACTGAGTCCATTCCTCTCACACCGTTGTTTTCTCTGACAGTTCACATTTTTCAGGCTTCAGTCTTTCTGAGCTCATCGTCTGTGACGGCTGTGATTCTTGGCTGTTTTGGCAGATTCTCTCCCTGGTTCACTTCTGCAGTAAAGAGGTCTGGAGACGCCAAGAACTCGTTTTCACACGTCATGAATTTACTTCCTCTGTGGCAGCAGAACGTGTTACGCCTAATTGTCCAGTCCTGAAAAACAGCACAACCCCCACTTTTTAAACCTTAGTGTCAAAATATTGTCTTAAATTTGGGCCAGTATGGTATCGTCTCTCCAGAGCAGTAAGGAACTCTCAGCAGAGTTGTTTCCGTTCATTCAGTTCAGACCCTGCGGCTGAGTCTTACACTGGTGTTTATGTTGACATCGTCCTGCTGCCCCAAATACTCACTACACCACCAGATGTGGATTAACCCGCCGCTGAAAATAGTCCCCAACAAACGCTTTCTAGATTTCCTCCTGTCTGTTTGATAAAAGCTACAGTGAGCAGCCGTTTTAGGAAAATTACTGAGCCTCTTTTAAAAAGTAACACTAAGTTTATCTGGGTTTTACAATAAGAACGGAATGAATCTTACATTATAGAAAATTGTAAAAATGTACATTCTACAACCGGATTGTTATTATGATCAGATTTCCATCAAAATGTTTATTCTCTGTCTCTACGCTGACTTTCACACTGACAGACAATGTTACATACATAGCACAGTTTTTTCTTCTGGTCATTTCATGATAAAATAAGAAAAATGTTCAAAGATGTTGAATCTCACAAAAGTGAGAAAATCTGTCAATGAAAGTCGCTGAAAATCCTTCGGCGACATCCTGCTTTCTAACAAACCGGATCCACGTATGTTAACAGTAAAAAACCAACGCAGCAAAAGCATAAAAGTGTTTCTGTGCCCGTCGGATGCATTTTGAGTTTGTTTGATTTGTCTCGGACTGTTTCACATGACTGTATTTACACGTTAACAAAATGTGGCTTCCAGTCACGAGTCACATGACCTGTTAGCGTGTGTGTGTGTGCGTGTGTGTGTGTGTGTGTGTGTGCGCAGTGAGACAGCAGACGTCATCAGGTGGTTCAGAACATTACAGCAGATTTAACAGCTGACGTGCTGCATTCACTGGAGCTCGTTTACGTCTGTGTGTCTGCCAGATGGTTGGGGTGTGTGTGTGTGTGTGTACAGCGTGCGTGCTTCTGTTGACAGTGACACTGCTGTACACACACACACACACACACACACACAGTTTACTGACACTCTGAGCTTGATAAAACCTCAGTGGAGAACATTTGCAGCGAGTAGAGTCAGACTGAAACACATGATAAAGTTTTGTTAATAATTAGTTTGTTGCTGATTTGTCGGCTACTTGTCTCATTGTCTCATTGTGATCGATGAGTTTTGTTCATAGTTCAGCGACATGTGCTAAAAATAAAAGGATCTCAGAATCAACAGGATATGATAAGGTCCAGCTACACATAACAAATAAAAGTCATGACTCGTCGCTGTCCAGTAAAATTTTTAGATTAACAGTTCCTTCATGAGCTGACGTTACTCTCCCACTGTTTAAGCCAATGTGGCCATTTAAAAAGAGGTAGGACGATCTGAGAAAAGCATTTTCACAAGGCTACAGAGGATGCGAAGCAGATGTAAGGTTTTAGTTTGGGGACTGGTTCAGTGGCTTGTACAGCTGAAAAGAAGAAGAGAAGACTGAAGTGTGTGTTTGTGGTGTGACCGGTGCAGGAATGCGTCCGCTGCATTACGCTGCCTGGCAGGGAAAATCCGAATCTGTCCTGATGCTGCTTCGCTCCGGAGCCTCGGTCAACGGGGTCTCCCTGGACGGACACATCCCTCTGCACCTGGCTGCTCAGTACGGACACTACGAAGTGGTGAGTTGAAACATCAATATGTCACCGATCGGTGAGTTCTGATTACTCAGGATTAACTTAGATTAATGACGCCAGGGTCGAGACCGTTGTGTGTGTTCTGCTGCTCACCAGAGTCAGAAAAGCCCGATTTGTTCACCCTCATTTCTGGTCTGACGAAACGTGGCAGAACTTCCGACAAAGGAGAAGAGGAAACGGGACTTTACATTAGAGTTATCAGTTGTAGCATATCGTTGTTATTATTAGGCTACATTACTGCTGCTCTTTTCCACCGGAACCGCTTCCTAACTGGTAGACCCTCTCGCTGCTGCCGGCGTTGGTGTTCTCTCTCTGTCCGGGTCCGTTCAGGTCCAGCACACGATTGGGCTCTAATGACCCTCGGGTCTCTCTTTTTAAGAACTAAAATATGTACGTCAGGTTAGGGTCTGAGAGTGGGTCTGGCATTTTGGACCTGTGAAGACCTCTAACTCGGCCAGAGAACGAAGCAGGAGGGACGGTGCTGGATGTGATTGGATTTGTGGGGATTCAGGTGGGGGTAATGAGGGGGATTTATGGGGGGGGGGTAGATTTGGGGTGATCAGATTATCTGTTGATTATCAGTGACCCTGTTTGAACGTTGTGGTCTGTCTCAGCAGGACAGATGTGAGCAGACACAGGACGGGATGTTGTGACTGGTGAAGTGAACACTGCAGAGCTTTTTTTATTTTATTTTCTTTTTTTGAATGAATCCTGAGGTCAGATTTACTGTGACTCCTCCTGTCATCACACACCGCTCTGTTATTTTTCAGGCCAGGATTAGGATGAATCCAGGTGAGGAGCCCAAACTGTCATTTCGTACATGTTGTTCTCATTTCAGGGCAACATTAAGATTAATTCCGCTCAAGGTTAACGTGTTGTACTTTTTATGACGGGGCCTTTTGAAAGACGTGAGTCTGGGACAGGAAAGACCTGATCTCAGGGGATAAAACGAGAGCCTAGTGACGACACTAGTGTGACTGTGAAAACTCAAACCACCCCTAAAGTTGTCACGCGGTCCTTCATTTTGAAAGGGTGCTTCTCGTTATCGTATTTCACGTCAAATCGTTCTGGTCCGCCATCACAAGGGGACGTTTGGGTTCCCTTATCGCTGGTCGGAGGAGCAAGGAGGCCGCCTGCAGGAGACCCTCCTTCACCGAAGTCTTTCATTGGACCAACACGCCCCGTTATCAGGGGTAAATCTGTTAGTGATTGGACGCTGCGGCTGATGGGACTGATCCCATCCTACATCACTGCAGTTTCAAACCAGGACAAGTAACAGATTCAGCACCAGGTTTAGATTTCATCCGTGCTCTGATTCACCGTTGAGTTAAAAGGATCGGCTCCGTGTTCATTGGAAGTCTGATTGATTAAGAAAGCATAAAACGACTTTCAGCTTTCGTTCATCAGAAAGATTTTTCTTCTCAGTCATGGATAATCTTACGGTCAGAGAGAGGAAGGGTCTGTTGTCTTTCAGCAGTAAAAACACCGTAATAAAATCCCTGTGCATCAGGTAGAAAGAATATTTTGTCTTGAGATATTTACATAATTTCCACTCTTACTAAAACATAATGTGTGCTGCTGAATAATTTCTACAAATCAGGAGATATTTTCACGATAACCTGGATCATTACAAAAGGAATTTACAAACGGAACATCAATAAATAAAGACGCACATAGTTAAAAAAGAACGAAAGGCTTGTTGGCTGATGTGCTTTCAGTGTCTGAGAAGCGAGTTTACAAAAACTGTGGTTAGATGAATGTGTTCTCAGAATACATACAATGTTTGCAGTTGCCTGTCGGGCTGTTTATTTAAGGGGAAACAAGCAGAGATGTTTCACAGTCACACTGCTGTGCTGGCAGGAGCAACTATGCACCCTTACGATTATTTGGACAGTGCATCCCACTACTTGTGCAAACGCAAACTCCGAGGCATGCAGAGATCTTAACGCCTGCAGACTGACGGCGGGTCCAGGAACCGACGTGGCTTCAGATGAGGAAAGGACGTCTCCTCTCGGTCTTAGTCCCTCTCATGTGAGACGCAAGGAAAGGACGCAAGTGAGGGAAACAAGTAGACGTGTAAGACAAATGAGAGGCACAGTCAGAATGTCTCTCTTTCAGCTGTAGGACGTTTCCATCCATCCGGGTATGAATGTCATCTGAGCTTCTGATCAGGTGACAGTGAGATGAGAAGTCAAACAGTGTAGGTAAAGCTGTGGTAACTGATGTTATGTCTACTGATACAATGGGAAGCGTGTAAAAGTTGAACTGTTGGATTGTTCGGGACAAGAAATTATCATTATTTACATCAGAAATTCTATTCAGTCATTTCTGTGGATGGTCCGCTGAGGTTTTTGCCGATTGTATTAAAATCACCTCCTCAGCCTGTTTAATCTGTGACAACGACGCACGAAGGTCTTGTTTATCCGGCCTGTGTGAGATCACGGTGTGTAACACTGCACGTCGTCCTATTGGCTGAGAAGTCCCGAAACGTTATCCGCATCTGCATCAACCCTCTGGGGGCCGAGACGCCGCCTGGCTCCGCAGGTGTTTCATCTGCACGCAGACAGATACACGGCAGTCGCCTCGGCGTCCTTCCGTTAAGGTGTTTGTGTTGAACTCTCGGCTGTGTCCGACCCGTGTGTCACCACTTTGACAGCGGGCTACGTTTTACCCTCATTTCACTGCGTTAAACTAACGAAAGGAAGTTTCCGTGGCTGTTTGCTTGTTTCAGTCTGAGATGCTGCTGCAGCACCAGTCCAACCCCTGTCTGGTCAACAAGGCCAAGAAGACCCCTCTGGACCTGGCCTGCGAGTTCGGACGAGTCAAGGTGAGCATTGTTAGTTTGTGTTTTTTTTCTCATGTGTCTGTGTGAGATGTGTGTTACTGCTGTGTTGCGTTAATGGTTAGAATTAGCTTAGGCTGGGTCCTCAGGGAATGAGTGTGAGTCAAAGCAGTGTCCCGCTAAATTACGGAAACTTGTTTGAGGGTGTTAACCGATGTTTCTGTGACCCTGCATTCAACACACGCAGTCACATGGCTCAGATGGTGTTGCCACAGATACTTTTCTGCCAGTAAACACCGCCGTTATCTTTGTCTTGTCCTACTCTGTTAGTCTCTGCGCCTCTCCCCGTCTCTCTCTCTGCCCTATTTTCATAAACTCAAATCCTGGATGTTTTGTCAGCTCCAGAAACCATTCACACTGTCAGAGAGTGATTTTCTTCATGTCCCACTGATACTCCAGCTCAGTCTGACACACACACACACACGGATGGATTACTGCATGGTGGGCCCACAGGAAAAGTGGCTTTGTCGTCCTACGTAAGATGGAGTAGTCGTGTGCACGGATTTCATTAGCAATGTTAAGACCAGCTAAAGGTCTTGTCGTCGTTTCGGTCTGAGCCGTCTTTGTTTTGACTCGTGAGAGTTTGTTAAACGAGACATGAAAGTGAAGCCTGATCCCCCCACGGTCGATTCAGACTTCACCGAGATATCTTTAGAGTGTGTGTGTGTGTGTGTGTGTGCCTCAGCTGCTACTCCGTGATGTCAGGGTGTGTTGACGGCAGCTGCTGTGTTTCCATTCAGCCCACTCTCTTTCACCTCCCTCTGTTCTTGGGGGAGAGCAGCAGACTTTCATCATGTTGATGCAGCTACAAGTGTCAGCTGGTAGAATCTTCGAATGCCGCCGCGCCTGTCGTCGTTCTGCAGCCGCAGTGTGAACTTGATCGAGCCACGTTATTGGTCCTGCAAACCTTCGTTGATTATGTCTCGAGTCTCTGTCGTAAAACACTGTAAAACGTCTGCCGAGGGCTGCCGCTAATGACTGTGTGCCTTATTGATTAATCTGCCGACGATTTTTTCAATTAATTAATCGCTTTGTTGCGAGTGAAAGACGTCTTCACGCGTCCTGTTCTGTCCGACCAACAGGCCCAAAGATGTTCAGTTTACTGGCGCGTGTGACGAAGAAAAGCATCAAATCTTTTCAAAACTGAGCAGATGGGACCAGCAAGTATTTGGCATCTTTGTCTAAAAAATTACTAAACATTTGGTTGGCTATCAAAATAGTTGCCAATGACTTCCCGTCAGTCAACTAATCGATTAATCGACTAATCGTCGCAACCCTTAAAATATCTCACATGTAGAACCTAGAAGACGGTTGAAATATGAAGAGTAATCGGCGATCAACAAGATCAACGTGTGATCAGAAGACAAATGGATCCAACAGCTCAGCATATCATTACAATGGATATGAAAAGTAAAAAAAGACTAGAATTAAACTAGAAATTAAACTAAAAAAAAAGAAACACGTATGATTGAAAAATAGTCATAAAATTTCAGCAGCCTGATTTATTAGTTGACTTAACAGAAAAATCAACCAGCCAGCATCGTTGTCCCTGTTCAGCAGTTGTGCAGAAACATCTTCGTTTCCAGATCTTTTTAGAAGCTTATCTGTGAAAATACTGTGATGGCAGACGTGTGATCGTTCTTATGTAACGACAGGCAGCTCAAACATCTGCTCGTTCTCTTATTTAAAGAAGAAACAAAAACCAACTATACCTTTCTTTGTTTGCGGAAACAGAGGAGGCTGAAATGGAAATCAGTTTTTCTCAGAGTTTTTATCCCCAAAGTGAACTTGAGGGTCCAGCTGTGAGTCACTGTGTCTGCTGCCAACATCTGGATTCATTTATGGTGTTTTGGATCACTGAGGCATTAGCTCATACTCACCTGCCGAGTGTCTGATGGGGTGTGTGTGTTTTATGTTGTCATCTGCATGTCTTTGGCAGTAGTTGCGGCTTCGTCTCCTCGCCGGCTTCATCTTGTCCTCTCTCCGTCTTCACTCGATTCATTGACCTGTCCTCCTCCCGCTCCCGCTCTCAGGTGGCCCAGCTGTTGCTGAGCAGCAACATGGTGGTGGCGCTGCTGGAAGGAGAGAGGAAGGAGCCGACGGACTCGGCCTTCACCACCCCGCTGCACCTCGCCGCCCGCAACGGACATAAAGACATCATACGGTGAGATAACAGCCACCGGTCGTTGGTTCAGGTTCCATCCTCCGGTCACGTGAGTCTGCCTTCGATCTGCATCGGCTTACAGTGAAATCCGCACCGATGCTCACGCTCAAAGAACAGTTGAACGCCTTGGACGAGCCTTTATAAATGCAAAAAGTGCCTTCGAGCCCCGTGCCAGCCCACCACCACGGGACAGAGCGGTAGGGTGGCTCTCACTTTACCCCAGACAGGTAACGATGCAGGTTTCAGATCTTTGACTGGTTTTGGACTCAGACACAAATTCCATTGAATTTCTTTCACCTTTCTTTTTAGACCCTTTTTAACTGAGAATCATCCCAATGCTGATACGTGCTTCCGTTCCGAGTTGCAGATTATAAATATTCCTATATCAGAATGCTGCAGCCAGGATTTTGACCTCACAACCCTGCATAACCTGCACCTTCATAGATCAGCGACTGCCCTTTCATTTCATGTTCCAACGATCAGACCTTCCGCTGTCTTTCTTTCAGAGGTTTTGTAATGTCCGCTGAGCTGCCTCCTGTTTTTACTGTGGAATATGCTCCTCCTTTATCTTTGAGGAACTCCCTTGGTATTAAAAATAAAATTGAGTACTTTTAGTGTGCTTTGAATCTGGTTTTTAGTTTGGGACTTCCTTGCTTATTCATATTTTTGTTTACACATGACATTGTATTGCACCGGGTCCGGGTTGGAGTTTAGGAGTACTTGATTTTCTCAGTCGACAGCGTAATTAAGTGACGTGTAGCACGTGTGTGATTCACTGGTTCAAAAAAGTGGATTCAGGGAGTGAAAATATACCCGTGAATCCAGCCCCTTACGATTGACCCAGGTCACATTTTACTTAGCGCAGCAGCTCAGAAGTTTTTGCTAAACTGTCTCGACACTTGTATGAAAGAAAAAAACAGCGACTGAGTGTAACAGAGAGCAGGGCAGAGATTTCTCTCTCTCAGCAGCCAGAGCGGATCCGTCTGAGGTGAAGCGAACCGAGAGATTCGTGTCCGATAAAGCAGGACGTGAGTCGACGTAACAGCCCAGAGTTTAAGTCCCTTATGCAGATTAGGTTTATTCTTTCAGTGTAACACAGTTTTGAGTCGTTGTTTTCAGGCTATGGACGGCCTAGTGTTTCCTGTCAGCGGTGACTGGGACTGTGGTGGTTCTCAGTGTGAGTTTCTGTCTATGCAGGCGGTGTGGATGTTAGAAGCAGAGGGCAGGGCTGCTGTGGTTTGTGGCTGGTAACCACTGAGCCGGCACGTTTGCATGGGGATGTGGGAGCATGAGCTCTGGAGCTGGGTGTGTGTGTGTGTGTGTGTGTGTGTGTTTTTGTGTGAGGCTGTCTCTTCTTCAAGCCTCACACACATTCCCAGGAGCACAGATTTGAAATACACTACAGCATCACTGTGACCCAGTTTTAAAAAGCTTTTATCCCTGTTACACGTGTGTTTCTACGTGTGTGTGTGTGTGTGTGTGTGTGTGTGTGTGTGTGTGTGTGTGCGCACACGCGCAGTGGAAGCTAACAGTCAGCATTTCAGACTCTAACATGCTGTATAATAGGTGTCCTGAGTCGTACTGAAAGCAGGAGGGACATGTAAATGAGCCTGAGCTGCTTTGATGAATAACTCAGTCTGTGCAGAGAGTCAGTCACATTCCAAGACATTAGTATCAGGAATACAGGGGCAACGCGCACCGAGCGAGCGCTTTATTAGGGACAGCGCGCTAACACCGGGTGGTTCCTCCCTCAGCTCTCAAACAGCCCCAGGTCTTCGTGGCCTGGATTCCACAAGTTGTTGGAAACTTTCCTCTGAGGTTCTGGTCCATGTTGACGTTGACGCATCACATCATGTCTGCAGATATGTCAGCTGCACTTTCAAGCTGCCAGTCCCCTGTTCTACCACGTCTCAAAGGCGTCCTACTGGATCCAGATCTGGAGACTGGGGGGGGGCCACTGAGGTCCGATGAACAGATAGAATTAATCCTATTTTTTGGAGTGTGAGAATGACAGTTAAACAATGTCTTTGTTACGTGACTGAGTTGGAAACATTGCAACACTGAGCGTTGACTTGAACAGAGAATCATTCTACATCGCTTCAGCTCTTTGTCCACTAATCAAACGGGGGGGGGGCTCTTCACAGCTGAGCTGTCACTAACAGAGATGGAGTTTTGACTGTATGGGTTTCGAATCCTTAACCCCAGCACACACGTCTCTGACAGCCGATAATGCCGGTGCCTAGACAACTTTGACTGCTAAAAGTATATCAGTGTGATCAGGATCAGGGGTTGTTGGGAAAAACCTGTGTAGAGTGTCTCTAACTCCATTTATTATGTTTTCATTACACCTGCAGCATTCTGATGAGATTCAACTACACAACAAAAATCCAAACCCCCATTCAAAGCGTGCTGACTTTTGAGCTCAGAGAAGCTCTGTGCTCGGTCTCGGGACTCAGATGTGGATCGTGTCTCTCTCTCTTTGTTCCAGGCTGCTGCTGAAGGCTGGCATCGACATCAACAAGACCACCAAGTCCGGAACGGCTCTGCACGAAGCTTCTCTGTACGGAAAAACAGAAGTGGTCCGACTGCTGCTGGACGTGAGTTCATCCGAGGATTTGCACTCAGAATACACAGAGCAGTGAGGTGGTTTGATGTCCCGCGCACCGTCAGACGTCTCACTGAGAAAACCTCAGAATCTGTTTCATCATTTCAACACTGCAGTGATGGGCCGCCGGTTCGGTCAGTAGTTGCCAGGAGTCAGTAGTTATCACGTCAATGACTGCACTGTGGTGCACATTTAAATATCAGCATTTCACAAATACACACAGCACTAAATTTACACACAGTGCAATCGGCTCCAACGGCCGAGTTCGGCGTCCTTACCCGTGCGGTGGTGGGCGGTGATATGCGGCGCCGCCCAGAGGGTCACGGCTAGAGCGGCCGGCGAGCCGGGATCAGATTATCTTCCACGTCCGGCTTGGCTCTTTGAACTATTGCCACTATCGCAATAGCTGCTGAAATCAGCTCTCAAGACCCAAACGACATCAGCAGGTAGCCACGGCTTGTACTGGTCACGTCAGAGTTATCATGATTACCAGTGTTTGATGTGTAAATATGGTCCACAGCAACAGCCAAGGGAAAACCACGACCGGATTCGTCCGACAGCTCGGACATGTCCAACTTACTCAAGTGCCAGAAAGAATCCAAGAAACAGGCCTCAGGACAGTGTTGAGTTGTCTGCTGACCAGTGTGAGGTGACCGGACACGTGAGAATCTTTCCAGCTCCACCATCCATTCACACGGACATGAATCCATCACCTCAGTAGTTGTGTGTCCACGTCTGTGATGGTGGACTTGTTTTTGGTGGACTGTTGCTTGTTTTTGACCATTGTGGACTAAAATCTGTCCTTGATGAGAAAAAGTGCAGTCATTCTGGAATAAGGTCTGCCCTTAACTTATCCTCTGCAGTGTGTTCAGATCTGACAGCTGTTTGTTACAGTGGGAAGAAGGAAACGGACAACACACACCTGACATACACAGTGGCTGTAAAAAGTCTACACACCTCTGTTAAAACAGGCAGGTTTTTGTGATGTGAAAAAAATGAAACCAAGAAAAAAATCCCTTCAGAACTTTTCCCACCTTTAACGGGACTTATAACCTGTAAAATTCAAATGAAAAACAAACTCAAAACGTTTAGGAGAAAAAATAAAAAACTTACAATAGCCTGGTCGTATAAGTGTGCAAACCTTTTTATAACTGCGGATGTAGCGGTGTTCAGTATCAACCAATCGCATCAGACTCGTGTTAAACAGTAGTTAGTAAACACCTGCCAATTAAAATGACTCCGATTAACCCGAATAAAGTTCAGCTCTTCCTGACATCGTCTTAGTTGCATCCTGCTGCAAAAAGCCACAGAGATCTAATTGTTGAAAGGGACCGATCAGCAGAGGGATACAACAGGATTTCCAAGGCGTTAGATAAGCCCTGCAACACGGTGACGGCGACCATCAACAAGTGGGAAAAATATGGCACGACGGTGACATTAAGGAGAACAGGACGTCCCTCCAAAACTGATGAAAAGACCAGGAGAAGACTGGGCAAGGAGGCTGCCAAGAGACCTACGGCAACATTAAAGGAGCTGCAGGAATTTCTGGCAAGCGCCGGTTGCTCCCCACACGTGACAACAATCTCCCGTATTCTTCAAATGTCTGGGCGATGGGGTGGGGCGGCGAGACAGAGGCCTTTTCTCATGGAGGGAAAAAAAAAACCATCCAGGCTCGGCCAAATTCTGCCAAAAAAAGACAACATCCAGTCTCCCAAAACCATGTGGAAAAAAATGTGTTACGATCTGAGATAAAGGTTGAACTTTTTTGCCATAATCCAGAAGCTCTGTTTGGCGCCGAAACAACACCGCACATCACCCAAAGAACGCCGTACCCACGGTGAGGCATGGTGGCGGCAGCGTCGTGCTTAAAGCACGAAAACGACCCGAAGCCTTCATCCAAACATCCTGCGCCGTGCACGGGAGACGCCCTCGCACCCTTTACCGGAAAGGAAGGTTTTCGCATGGAAGAATGGCCAGATGTTGCCATGTCAGGATGGGCCAGGCAGGTAGACTCCAACCCAAACAGACCGAATGCTGTGATAAAATCAGAAGGTGCTTCACCAAATGATTAGTTCCAGGGTTTACACACTTATGCAACCAGGTCACTGTACGGTTATTGATTTTCTCCTGAACAGTTTGAGTTTGTTTTTTCCTTGACTTTTACAGGTCATCAGTCCTGTTGAAGGTGGAAGAAGTCCTGAAGTGATTTTTTTCTTGGTTTCGTTTTTTTCTGCCCTTTTGACAGATGTGTGTAGACCTTTTATAGCCACTGCACAGCCCGTATTGCTGTGCTACGCGCTGTTTTACCCACAGTGACGTTGCTCCATTCATCTTTCCTTATCCCTGCAGCGACGCTTCCGTCTCAGCTCAGTGCTGTCGTAAGATCAGCTCGAGCTTTAACAAAAGCCCGGAGGGGAAGAATATTCTGAGACTTTACGTCAGGACACGGGACGGGTGAAAGAACAAACCTCATGTCTGGGGACAGTAAATGTTGTTGTCCTTGCAGGCCGGAGTGGACGTGAACATCCGAAACACCTACAACCAGACGGCGCTGGACATCGTCAACCAGTTCACCACCTCGCACGCCAGCAAGGACATCAAGCAGCTGCTCCGAGGTCAGAGTCCCAACAGACGCGCTTTTTTCTTTTACTCCTCTTTCTTTTCTTCCTTCTACTTCCTTTTACTTTCCCACCTCTTATTCCTTCACCACTCTCCCTGCACTCTGCCCCCCCTCCCATGTGGATCCAGGCCCCGAATTTATTGCACTTTTATGAATTAGGCTTCGATCACAGAATGCTGTAGAGCAGCTGTGGCCAGCCCTCTTGTCACGTGGCCCAGTGTGGCTCGTCGTTCTGCGAGAAGCAGCAGGAGAAGCTGTTCTCTTCATGTTGCTCAGTTCTAGGTTTGTTTTTTTTACTGTCTTAACTTTCTGGGTTCACTTTATTTGTGTGAAGTTTCTAATACTTCCAGTAGCAATTAACGCATGACTGGAGCGGAAGAGGAAAGAAGAGAAGGGAAATGGTGAAAAGGTGTAATACAGGGAATTCAGTGGGTAGGAGTGAAAATGGGAAAAAAAAAGCCTTATTTTTATCTTTCAGTTGAGTTGAAATTTTCTCTTTTTGCAGTTTGGTGTATACCAGCCCACACCTCTGTCTCTGATCAGGGTCGTCTCTGTGCAGCGGATATACTGAGGTTGACCTGACTCCATCAGCTGTAATTCAAACAGCAGCTGTGTTTAAATTTTGGGTTATGTAACGTTCAACTCTTATCTGTCGGCTCTCACAGCTTCAAAGAGCAGACTGCTCACATTCAGCCTCAAATGTAACAGAGCTGTATATACAGTATGTGAAACCGGCTGAGTGCGTGTGCTCTCTGCTCTGTAATCCTGCAGTCTTTTGAAGTTCCTGTGGGAACAGACCGAGGGAATAATGAGCGGTTGTGTTGAAGGAGTGATTTAAACGAGGATGGAGAGACTTTCCCAGCTTGTTTACTGGTGCAGGGAGGAGAGATGAATAATTCGGAGACACTCAGTCAACACGCGCTGTGGATGAATTATTGATGTGTCGTGTTGGCGGCTGAATACAGACTCTGGGCGGAATGAATGACTTTAGAAACAGCCGGGATTGTCACTGAGGATCTTCCTGGTGTATTTAAATCTAAGAAAATATCGGTATTATTTTTGGTACCCAGCACTGCCTCCGTGTATTTTTCTAGTTTCTGTCTTCTCATATTCTTTATTTCCTCTGAGTATGTCTGCGGAAGAAGTGAAAAGTGAAAAGTTTTGGTTGTAATGACAGATAAACGTAAAACTCTTTCTTACTCTTATTTACAAAGCAAAGATTAAAAGCTATTTATCAGATTTCGTCTAACTTCAAACCTAAAGGCTGGCAAATATTTTCTATATTTTTGTTACTGTCCAACAAATCTCATGACTCAAACCAGCAGCGTGTCAGTCCGTCCCTCAACACCTTCCCTCCTCCGTCTGTGGCTCTCAGCTCGGAGCCCATTGGTTCCCACTGGAGACGTAAATCTCTAAAAACTCCTCACCAATATAAATAGTTTCCTTTTTAAGAAAGTCTCAGCAATTTTCCTAAAACAGCTGCTCACTGTAGTTTTCTATCAAACAAACAGGAGGAAATATATGGAGCATTTGTTGGGGACTACTTTCAGCGGCGGATGAATCCACATTTGGTGCTGTAAAGAGCATTCGTGGCGGCAGGACGGTGTGTGTCTGAATAAACCACAGCGTGTGTGTACAGGGTGATGAAGGAACGTGTCGCCCAGAGCTGCAACAGATTTTCTGTTTTTCTCCGTTTCTTATTCCAGTCAACTGAATGTCTTTGGGTTCTGGTCTGTTGCTCATGATAGTTGCTCCGGAAATTTAGGAAATGTTGGAAAATGGGGAAATTGTTTCAATGAACTCAAGAGGAGTTTCCACTCTCGGTCCGACTGATTCTGCTCTATTTTTCAGACTCATATTTAAAATGATGATGGTTCTGACAAAAGACAAATGAAATAAAATGAAATTTATGTCTTATTTATTTATTATTTCTTCACCAGAATTACAAAATATTCCTCGAGGTGGGAAAAATCACGTTGGGAGATCAAATCTTTTAGAAAATATAGCTGAACCGTGGAATGAATACTAACAGTTTAAAAGTTTGAAATTTTGGTGGCGAGTGTCACATTTCATGGAGGACCGGGCTGGGTCGGAGTCCTGATCTCAGTATTTCTAAAAGCCTTGTTCTGGCCCAGATTCCTGACCCTCTAACTCCGGATGTTTCCCGCGCAGATGCGACGGGGGTTTTGCAGGTCCGAGCTCTGAAGGACTACTGGAACCTCCACGATCCCACTGCCCTCAACATCCGGGCCGGAGACATCATCATGGTGAGACACTCAGCTCAAACCCCTCATCACTGACACATGGCTGCCCGAGCCCTCACTTATCAGCCTCAGCAGTTATTGACAGGCAGCGGTTTCTCTGGTAGTGGCGGCTGTCCCGACAGATTCGTCTTCCGGTTTGACTTTTGGTTCCAGGATATGAAAGCAAGTGAAGATGGAAATCTTGTTCAAATTAAACCCAGTTTACACAGCCGAAAAAGGCCTTTTTGCAAAAGAAAACCGTAACTAAACCGGCTGAACGCTTTGTAATACATGTTCACCTGCCATAAGTAGATTTCAAGACATGATAGTTGTTTGTTCTTTTATGTATTTAGCCGAGTGTTTATCATGAGACCTCGCTCCTCGTTTTATAGCAGGGATTAGTCTCTCAGTTATCTCTCCAGTTGCCGTAAGTGATTGTGTGTGAAATAGGACCTACTGTACCTACATGTTGAAATAGAGTCGTTAACATGCTGGAAATATCTGACTTAGACGCCTAAAGTTCAGTTTCAACCTGTAAATCCGCCGACTTCCTGTGAGTGAGTCAGGGTGGTGAGTAAAGCCGAAGGTGTTAAACAGAAGCTGCGGGGATGCGATGCAGGGGCTGGTCCGTGGGACCTCGTGTTGGGGCTTGTGCCGAGTATTAAACATCGGAAAACCACAGTGTGTAGTGCACTGAAGGTCAATTAAGTTCTGTTCGTGTCGGAACAGTGGAAAAATCCGGACTCTGCGGTTTTGTTTTCTCGCCGCAGTGTCGGGAGCAGATGTTGCGAACAGGATATTATCCACCGTCTGTCACTCTGCTGTTGGACGCTTAACTGCAAACTCATGTATTGTCCACATCACTGTCTCCGTTATGAAAACACAGTCGGGTGTTTTCTCTGCGTCAGATCGGGGCATCGCTGGCTGCGGTCGGTGTATGAAGCTCCTCTGAACACACGGCCGACGTCTGACTGCACTTCTCCACGGAAGTTAACCCCCGGGAGGGAGAGTCGGTTTGGAGTCGACTGTATCCACATTACAAGAAAAGTTGTAACTTAAAACACCGTTTACCTTAAAGCAGTGGTGCCTAACCTCCGGACCCCGGACCGGTAGCAGCCCTCAGAACGTTTACTAGCAGGTCTCAAGGACGTCATGTGATCCGGCAAAAAAAATGAAAGGCTTTGACGGCGGCAGCTGCCTCTAACTTGGCAGTTTGTGCTTTGCTTTTCCTCATCACACCTCCAACAACATCACACGAGCAGCATCAGTGTGCAACTAGCTCCTCATCACCACCTTTCTGCATTAGGCAGAACATGAAGTGAGTGTGGGGACACCTGAGACACCTGAGTGATGGATTTAATTGTCATTTATGATTTAACTCAGTCTTTAACCAGGACGAAGCCCTTTGTCAGCTCTTTTTTGTGCGCTCCGCTTTCTCTCTATGTCATCTTCTAAGTCATGTCGAGCTCCGTTTGCGCGTTAGGGGGATAAACAGAGAGAACGTCAGGCCTGAACCGAAACACGCGGGATTTTTGAACATGCCGGTCAATCTGCGAAACACCTGAATGCAGACACGGAGGGAACTTTATCTTCTCAGGGTACTGTCGGATTCTGCAACTCGATATTCCGCTGACTCGGGAGGTTTGAGGGATTCGTTCAAAGCATGAAACAATGCTTTTAGGGGAGGATTTACATTGTGCACAGAAGTTTGTTTTTGCATCCTGTCTCTTTAACTTGACTGTATTTTAATCAAAATGTTTTCTTTTTTGCCTGTTTGTTACACATTTATAAACTTGTCAAAGTGGGCGCAGGTCGCTCTGCGTGTTTTCACAAATGTCAGATATGATGCAGGTTTATGGATCAGTCTGATTTTGAGAGGAACATGTTGAGTTCACTCTTTTCAATAATGATCCAAAAACTACTTCTAAAGGCATCACCAGGACGGAGGAAGGCTGATATCTACTCATTTAGTTATTTATTTGGGGTGGGGGGGTCGATACCAGGCACCGGGGGCCCGCACTGATCCATATCATCCCCCGCAGGTGCTGGAGCAGCACATGGACGGACGCTGGAAGGGCCACATCCACGACAGCCCGAGAGGGACGGACCGAGTCGGCTTCTTCCCTCCGTCCATCGTGGAGGTCATCAGCAGACGAAACGGTCAGTCACACATGAAGGACACGTCGCGTTTCGTCCCTGTAGTCAGGCAGGTTCCCACACCGCAAGACCATCACACGTGTTTGATGACAATCGAAAATGTCAGAGATGATGTCGGAAACATCAGGGAGCTGCTAAACGTGTTCTGACGAGGCCCCGTGAAGTATGAGTCTGGTGATATCTCTCTGTTTTATACTGTTCTCATTGTCAACAAAACCCACGTTCAGACTCAAACCAGCAGCGTGTGAGTCCGTCCCTCAGCACCTTCCCTCCTCCGTCTGTGTCTCTCAGCTCCGAGCCCATCGGTTCCCACTGGAGACGTAAATCACTAAAAACTCCTCACTAATATAAACAGTTCCATGTTTTTTGAAGAAAAGACTTAAACTGCAGGTTTTAGTTGTTAGCAGGAGACGTTCAGTGCTGGTTTGAGTCTGCAGGTGAGTTCTGTCGATCAGAAGCAGAGCAGGGAATATCACAGGACCGATACTTACGTGTTTGTGTACCTCCACCCACCCGATGGTCAGTGTAGGGTTTCATTTCCACATCGCCTCGCTACATCAGAGAGTCTCTACAGATCAGAGACCGTTACCACCTCACACGGGATGTGATGCAGATTAACAGTCCCTCCTCCAGACCCCGAGTTAGGAACTAATCCGCCTGCTTCCAGACCATCCCATGCTCCCAGCTCCTCCCTCCCCCCCGCTGCATCCATCTCTCCATCCATAACCACATAATGACTGACCTCCACCTCTAACCATCAGCTTGATAACCTCCCCCTCCCCCCTCCTCCTCTTCCTCCTCCCCCATCTCGGTCCTGTAGGGGGCACCCTGTCCCGGCACGCCTCTCTGCCCACCCAGCGTCAGCAGCTGCTCTCCAGAGCCCCCCTCTCCTCCAGCCTCAGCTCCGCCCCTCAGACCGACGACTCCTACACTCTGTACGCCCCCCCCACCCACGTGGTGCTGCCGCTAGCCAACGGCCTCACGACCAACACAGGTATACACACTCGGGACACGCACACACACAGGGGACACCGAGACGGTGACTTGGGGGCAAACTTTCAGGATCGCACACAGAAAACTGAGGTGGAACCAGAGCAGTTCCAGAAGCAAGAAAACCCGAGTCAGACTCACACTGACATTTGTAATGGAACCACAATCTCACTGTTACGATTAATCATTTCATCTGTGAGTGTCCAGAACATTGTGAAAAAAAATCCCAAGGTGATTTTTCAGTCCGAAACCCGGAGAGAGGCAAACAAAAGGCAGCTTGCGAAAGGGCTGAAAAAATGACTCGAACGTCAAAATAGTCGCCAATAGATTTTCTGTCTGTCGACTCATCTTCTCAGCTGGACTTTCAACGTAACCTTGGTCAACAGCAGGATGTGTGGCTCACTCCGTCTGTCTACATGAGGATGATGAAGAAGAGCGTAATGTTGCGTATTCATTATTTCTGTTCCAGTCAGCTTTAGAGAACTCCTTTCCCATAAGCCCCAGACTGCTGCCGGTTAAACGCGACGGCTCGGCAGACTGAGGTGAGTCCGTGGATGAGTCGACGGCCCAGCTTCCACGTGTCCGTAAGAACAGCGGCACGGAGAGGACTGGACACCGTAGAAGGTTTTAGACAGCAGAGATTACAGCTGAAAAAGTGAGACAAATGACTTTAGAAGCGGGCGCTGGTGGGTTTAAAGGAAAAGTTACGATGACGTAAGGAAGTGAGCTGCAGGTTTTTCTGTGGTCACAAGGAAATCGTTGTCTAACATGGGTTAAATCACAAAGCTTTCAACTTTACTCGAAACTCTCTCATCTGAGAGGACGGATAATCATCCAGGGGGAAATGTTTGACACTTTCAGAAAGACAGAGGAAACTGAGGATCGCTTGGTGGCGACGCCAGGACGTCAGCTTTCCAAACAGTGTAACGTTGCAGTGTTGCTGTCAACGGGTGAGATCCAGTGCTGAATTATAAATGAACTCCTTCGCTGGAGACGCCTACAACTGGGCCGCCACACACGTAGACTCACGTTGGTTGGATGTGTCATTTACTGCTCAGTCAGACTGGTGTCCCACTTATTATCTGTCCCATGTATTTACTGATCCAGAACATCGGGATACACCTGTATCCTGACTTTAAGGAAACCTGAATGAGAGCTGGGATATTTCAAAAGAGACCAGAATCCTGGGGCATGCGAACCTCATCCAGGTTACTGATCAATCACCTGTGCGGGTGTGTCGTCACACCTGACATACATGGGTCAGCTGGTCAGAAAAACAAACAACACGGTGGTAAATGATTGTGCGTCTGATGCCAGACCAGGCCTGATGGGTGGGTGCAAGAACTCGGTGGATTCGGAGGCGACTTCCAGCTGCAGACGGTGGAAAGTGATCAGAAACCTGGATGACGGTTCAATCACACACACTGGGATATTAGTAATCATGTAGAGGCAGAGTTTGTTTCATGTAAACATCCTTTCCTGGATGGTATCAGAGAGAATACAATTCATAACCAGGATCATCCTGGATGTAAACTCAAAAAAGTCCTTCAGCCTTGACATCAACACAAAGTATCGACACTGACCTGCATGAACAGCAAACTCAAAGATCCCAGAAACCTCACCCGGTCAGCCCGCCCCTGACAGAACGCAGTCCATCAGAGTCTTTGTGTCCGATAGGTCTGTCTCCGAGCCGCCTGTCTCAGTCTGGGTGTCCCTTCGAGGACATCTGGGTTCTCAGGGACTCGTGTCATGGTAAGAGTCCCCGAACGACAGCTTCTCCTCCCCGGCTGTTATGAAGCTGCATCGCTGCCCCGCTCAACGCTCTGCATCAGGACCCCACACACCAAGACCGCTAAAGTACTCGTGTGACGGTTGTGCCGCCTCACGCCGCCTCGCGTCTTCTGTCATTCTAACACGATGTCGTCAGTGGCTGCATGTGCGTTCTCCTCTCAGGTGACAGAAAATAGCTCTGCTGTTTCACAGCCAGTGTGAGTTTGCAGTGTTCGGCTTGTGGACGAAAAAAGCTGCATGAAATAGGTGAAAACGCCGATTTGTTTCCTGAACAGTGAATCACACACACACAGAGTTTTACTGTCTCTTCAAGAAAATTTCCTCCGTCCTCTTTTAATCTCGTAAAGCAACTTTGAGCACGCTGATAGGAACTGTGTGAATTATTCCGAGGCGACAGGCAGAGGTCGGTCCTCTTGGTGTGTCGGGTCCAAACGCTCTTCACTGTATCGTCTGCTTCAGGCTGAACCTACAAGTCCGTCATCCCCGTTCTTCTCCTCACAGCTGCCACAGCAGAGCGACACCAGATCGTCCCTCTACTCTGTACTTTTAATTCCTCCAATGTAAGGAGCCTGTCATTATGTTGTGAATTCAGGACGTCACGTCCCGGCTGTAAAGTAAGGATCCCCCCACTCTTTTTGAACTTGGCATATGTCAGGATCAATTTGATGATGCTTTTCCCCCGAGCATGGGCGACCAAATTAGCCTCCCCTCTGCAGATTGATAAAGTTATTGATCTATTCTCTCGGCCTGCTGTGACTCCACTAAGTAAATTGAGAAGTTTCCGTTTTACAGCCACAGTTCAGTGAACCACCTCTGAGGGACAAACTCGGCCGCACACTCATGCTGCTCCCCCTTCCTTAAAGCCTGATGCTGCTGGCTACATGAATGTCATTAATGGACCCCTGCTCTGCCAAAGCACAGCTTTTATACCAGAAACCTGCACCCCCCTCCCCCAGTCGTCACTCCCCAGCCCCTCAGCCCCTGCAGGCCTGTTGGCCGCGTTCTCTCGGCCTGCTGTGACTCCACAAAAAGCATCTGCCGCTTCCCCCAGCCTGACGCCGATCCTCTCTGCCGACGTGACCTCTCCGTCCCGGGCACGATGAATTTATTTGTTTTTGTGGTTCTGTCGCAGCTGGAGACAGGAACAGCGTCGGCAGCACTGGCAGCGTGGGCAGCACCCGCAGCGCCGGGAGCGGACAGAGCACCGAGAGCAACAGCGCGCCCAACGGACTCCAACACCACGCCGGTCACCATGACAACGCCAACAAGGTACCCAAGTGCAATCCGACCGATTCACCTGCTGACAAAGTCTGCGGGCTCCGTCCTTCGGCCCTGCACTTTGATTTCATATTCATTTACACATTTTAAAATCACAGCCTGACAATCCAACTAAATAGCCGTTGCATTTAACTCCATTCATTATTGAAATCACTGAGGGAGTCTGAGATGTGGGCAGTGAATCAGAGGTCTGGAACCTGGCTGCATAAAATCAGCTGATTTATGCCGCGTTTTGATCACATGCCTACGTCTCAGTATTTTCCAGGATTTAAGTGTTGAAAAACAATGTTTTCCTGCACAGCGTGAATCCTAATTTCTCATCATTTCCTGCTTGTCTTGATATAAACAGATGATGAAAATCAGCTGAGTTTAAGAAATGGATTTTCAGCCTTCAGAAACACCATTCTGAGAGTTCTGAGGCATCATGTCCTGCCTATTTCTTGTCTTACATTCTGACTTTATACCTGTCAGTGGTCGGCTCTTCACGCCAAGCTCGGTTTGTCGTTGTTATGTTTGTGTGCAGACAGCGCCCTCTGCTGCTGAGACTGGACACTCAGACCTCAGCAAACAGCCTGATCATCCTGGAGGTACTTTTTACCTTTCTTTAATAAACTGCCATTTCTGCTGTTTGTCTGTATATTAGAGTCCCAAACACCAAAAAAAATAAATAAAAAAAAAGAATCTTTTTTTTATTATTTTCTTAATAACACATACATGCCCTCTTCTATCACATATCCTCGCATTTCCTTCATTTTCTGTCTTTCTTTTCCTGTTACATATAGAGTGTATCTATAAAGAATTGAAATAAGTTCAAATAAATAGTGACAAATCAATATGGGAATGTTGTTAAAAACATTTTAACATCCAGAGAAACTGAAGCAAATACAAAATGTACCTAAGCGAGACAAAAATACTCTGCAGGGTATAACATGACATCTTATCTTAATTTGCATTGGCTCATGCATGAGGAGATACTCAACGATTTGTATTTTTTCATTAATCTCAACTTGCGTCTCTTTGTGTTATTTTCTCAAGTCCCGTACAATCAGCCACATTTTTAAGCCAAATAACAATAATAGGCTCGACAGGTTTCTTTCCAAGCTGAGGACAGTAAGTTACTTGGCTTGTTATATTCGCATCTCAACCATTTCGATCTCTTTTGCTCTCGAGAGGGCGGAAGTGCATCTTATTGCTTCCAACTTCAGTACACCTGCTGAGCTCTGGTGTCATGTCACTGCAGGTGGGACTCCTCGCAGGCAGACGGTGATGGTGCAGAGACCTGCGGAGCAAAGCTTCTCCCAGCAGTTTGTTCGTCCTCAGCAGCTGCTGGAGGGGAAGGTGAGGATCAGCACAGAGACTCGTAACTGGGGGGTTTGGTTCAAAGCTGCCAAACACTTGGCGGGTCTATGAGTTAAGTGTCATGTCCAGAACCCTGGAAAGCCTTTAATATCACCACTACAAAAAACTACAGATAATTCCCTCTGGTGAGGAGGAGAGTGTTTTCCGCCATGGACCAAAGCAAAGGTTGAATAAACAGTTTGCAGCTACTGTATCGTTTCCTCTCGTGAAAGGGCTGTGACATCCGTGCGTTTGTGCCTTGCGTATGTTTCAGGATGCAGAGGCCATCTATCAGTGGCTGAGCGAGTTCCAGCTGGAGCAGTACATCGGAAACTTCATTAGCGCCGGTTATGATGTACCGACCATCAGCAGGATGACCCCTGAGGTCGGCAAACACGCACACTGAGGATTTACTCTGGTTTTTATCACTTACACGGTAGCATTAAAGTGTAGTAGTTGCAGTAGTTGGAACTGGGTTTTTTTTACTGGTCGCAGTCGCCTCACCTGTTTGACGTTATTGCAGCATTTATCCGAGGGTCGACGCTCAAGACACGACAGCTTTACTTATACAGCACATTTAAAACACAGAGGCAGTTCAAAGTGCTTTACAAAGGCAAATAATAGGCCTGGAAATCGTTATAGACTTTGTTGTGAATTTGTTTACAGCTGACTGAAAAAGCAAACTCATATCAGCTTCTACTGTGTGTCGACTACCAAACTAAATGCCGGTAGCAAAGCAGAGGTGTAAGGGGATGTAGCTGCTTTGCTGGTGGCTTAAACAGTAACCTGTAAAATGTACTGTGGTTGCATGTAAGGCCCCTCAAATAACCTGCCCCTCTTTTTAAGGATCTTATGGTTAATTTGGGCGTTGAGTCGAGGGGCTCTGTCCTGACTGTAAACCTCTGTGTAATACAAAGTTGTGGTCTCGGTGGTGAGCTGTGAGCCGCCAACAGACCGGCCGACTGACTGTTGTCTTTCGTCTTGTTTTTGTCTGCAGGATCTGACTGCCATCGGAGTGACCAAACCAGGCCACCGGAAGAAAATCTCCATCGAGATCAACAACCTCAACATCCCCGAGTGGCTGCCTGAATACATCCCAGTAAGACTCCCAGCTGTTTACTGCTGAATACACTGACTTCCCACCACTGTGACACCAGCTGATGTGAGCGATGTGTTCTTTCTCACAGTCTGATCTGGGCGAGTGGCTCAGTGCCATCGGCCTCCCGCAGTACCACAAAAAACTCTCTGAAAACGGCTACGACTCCATCAGCATCGTCAAAGACCTGACATGGGAGGATCTGCAGGAGATTGGCATCACCAAGCTGGGTGAGGACACACGCGGCACGTTCACGTTCTGGCACGTTCTCGCTCCGGTGATTTTTACCGTGGCGTGATGGTTGAATTTTCCCCCCAGGGCACCAGAAGAAGCTGATGTTGGCGGTGAAGAAGCTATCGGACATCCAGAGGGCGATCCTTCAGGCTGAATCGGGCCAGGGCACGCTGCGACGCAAAGGCCCCGGAGCACTCCACCTGGTCGCCATCGAGCCGCCCGACTCTGCGGGTGAATGCTCCTCTCCTCACACCCCAAAGATGCTGACCTTCCAGGACAGCGAGCTGAGTGCCGAACTGCAGACAGCCATGTCCAGCCACTATGGAGGCTGCGAGGAAGGTTTGGCCATCAAGAACGCAGTGGGAATGTCCCAGAGCCAGGAGAGCATCGACACCCGGTCCAGAGGCTCCGGTCGCTCCCAGGAGGCACCTACGGCTTCCGTCACCCCCCACAGCTGGTCCCAGGAGAGCCTGGACGGCAGTCCCGCCAAGGAGAGGAACCTCCCCGAGGGCTGGGACCAGAGGCCTCTGCAGCAGCAGCCCCTGCCCAAGCAGGTGCCTCTGGGCACGGCCACTGTGTTCAAGTACCCGGCCATCCCAGCCAAGCCCAAACTGTCCGGATCTGCTGGCCCCTCCCCTCATGGCTCGCCGGCACTGAAGGGTTTCAGCTACCTGCATTCCCATTGTGGCTCCACGGACCTTAGCTCGTCTCCCAGGCCTGAGGACCACACCATGACCCTGACACCGCCCAAGAAGCGCACCCAGAGCATGACCCGCTACGCTCTGTCGGACGGAGAGCCGGATGACGACGACGAGGAACCCGCGCTTCCTTCCGGAAACCTGCCGTCCTACGCCACCCTAACCCGCAAGCCGGGCCGCAGCCAGCTGGCCCGGTTACAGTCGAGTCCAGAAAAGAACGGCAGCGTGGGGCGCAGTCAGTCGTTTGCCGTGCGTGCCCGGAAAAAAGGTCCCCCTCCTCCCCCGCCAAAGAGACTGAGTTCAGTGAGCAGCACCGCCAGCGGGGAGCTGAGCGACAGCAGCACAACGTCGTCTGCAGACAGGGTAGCGACTGGCAGTCCGGGGAGCGTGAGGAGCATCGCCGCCTCTCTGGAAGGAAGCACAGATGGGAAGAACCCCCTGGGACCAAAACCAGACCTTGTCCACCAGGAACCGCCTCCCCCCTCCCTCATCTCTGCGGGGCAGGAACCTAGAGAGGCTGCAGGGGTGAGGAGGAGGGTGCAGAGCGAGTGTATTCCCACCCAGACCAGGACCGAGCCGGAGCCGGACCGAGGGGTGAAGTCGGACTCAGAGGAGGAAGAATCAAAAGGTCACGGACTGGAGGGCTCCTCATCCCCTCAGAACAGCTCCAGCGAGTGCATCCCCTTCGCAGAGGAGGGAAACCTGACCATCAAACAGAGGCCCAAAGCTCCGGGGCCTCCCAGGGCCGAGGCTGTGCTGGAGCCCCCAGAGAAACCAGCAGCCAAGAACCCGGAGGTGCCCGAGTTTAATCTGAAGGAGTCAGACACGGTGAAGCGCCGACACAAACCCAAAGACAAGGAGCAGGGAGGAGGCTCCCCCAGCAGAGAGGGAGCAGGGGCATCCGGGTCGGAGTCCGGCAGCAGCAGGCCTCCATCCCAGAGCCAGGAGGAGGTCAGTCTGACGATCAGTGAGGTTGGTCTGGAGAGGCCAGCCAGTCCAGCTACAGGGTCCCCCGTCAAACCTCCGCTCTCCCCAAAACCTCCTGCTATTGCCCCAAAACCTGTCCGCCACAGTCTACTGGCTGCACAAGGTAAGATACACACACCGTACAAATATAAAGTATGAATATGATTATAACCTAAGGACTTAAGAAATCCAAATATGCAAACTTTGGTCTTGACTCGGGACTTGTTGCAATTAATGTGGAAGTTGTGGATTTTGACTTTGGACTTGTTGGTCATAACTTTGATCCTGACTTGGGACCTGTTCCCACTGACTACAAACTTGACTTGAGACTTATCCCTCTTGACTTGGTCTTGTTGGTCTTTTACCTGCTGTTACCTGTGTCCTCAACAGCTGGACTCTCCCCTCCAGCAGTGACTGTCAGTGGGGTTCAAAGTGTGGCCTTTGCTTCTCCGTCCTCTCCGGCCCATGGGCCCCCGTCTCCGGCTCTGGCTCAGGCTCAGGCTCCGGTTCCGGCTCCGGCTCCAGCTCTGGCCCCAGCCTCCGCCCCGCAGAGTCCCTCTTTGTCAGCAGCGAGGACTCAAGTATGTTTGGTGGGCCCGGGTCTCGTCCCCGAGTCGCCCGGTGGGACTGAGGTGGTTCAGCAGAGACTGGATCAGACCAGCACGTCTCTGGAAGCAGCTCTGAAGGCCGTTGAGAGAAAACTGAACCTGGAGGACAACTCAGATGGGTAAGACCGTCAGGTGCAGTCATTTTTGACACTGTAACAAGTGTAAATATACCATTAAGTGTATTTCTTTCTGCGTTGAGTGTCTGTTTATGAAAACTGTTTCCTAGTTGTTTGCTATTTCGTTTCGTGCCTCGAACACTTCAGTCCAGAACAAAACCCCAAAAACTGTTGGCGGGATTGACATTTAATTCAATACGAATATTCATGTGTCTCTGAGGATGAGTACTGATGATGCTGGTCGCCTCCTGAACCTTTCTGTTAGTGTCACGATCAGGCCAAATCTTTATTTTTTAATTTCATTTTAATTTCAATTTTGGTTCAGTTTTTTTCAAATGAGATAACAGAAGGGAAGCAGACTTGACAGGAGGGATCGAGAAGCCGTAGGTTTATACAACAGACCACTGGTTTCCAACTTGTTAGGATTATTACCCCTTAAAATGAAAACAGTAGCTTCTTGTGATCCTCCATCACAGCTTCTGGTCTCAGTGTGGACATGAATTAGAAGCAGTTCAACCAAATAGTGATTTTCTGAATTAGACTTTTAGTTTAAAAAGAAGTAGCCATTTAGTCACGAATTAAACGTAATGATGATGTCTATAAAATTTTGAAATTATAATTTAAAAAATGTCATTAAATGTACGTAAGAAATATCAAAACCTACTTTACAGAAAATTTTCTGACACCTTTCATTTTTATCCACTTCATGATCTTTCCTGTAGCTCCACCATTAAGCCAAAATATCAAGATATCAAGAACCATTTGTCAGATTTACATTAAATATGCTTTGAATATTCATGAACCACCTTCAGGCCAAACCTCCCCGTGTATCTGTATCATATTCTCGTTTTTTGTGTTGTTTGTAATGTGTCTCATCTTCTCAAACCAGCGGCGCAAACACCGTGAAGTCTGCAGGGACCATCCTGGACGACATCGGCAACATGTTCGACGACCTGGCCGACCAGCTGGACGCGATGTTGGACTGAAGACTTTTCGTAAATCCCCCAAAATAAACGAAATATCCCCCTTCAACCTCAGGAAGTGAAACACAGCAAGAGAAAAGGGGGGGAAGGAGGGATGACGGAGGGGATCCCCCGGCGGTGTTTTACCCCCCCCGACTCTGAACTGCAGAGTTAAGACAGTCAGAGGAGGAGCAGTCAAATACTTGTTTCTCGGTGTGAACACCAGCACTTATTCGCCACTGTGCTTCCTCGACGAGACTCACATTTGGAGCAGAAAACTGCCGAGTCTGGTTTCTGTGTGGACGGATCTCCTTTGACTCAGTTCAGCACAAACCTTTTTAACCCTCATGTCGTCGTGTCTTATCAACCACGAACCAAACAAAGAGACAAACGCTGGACCAGTGGCATATTATCAGCCAAATGTGAGGAGAAATCCTGAGCACATTATCACCATTATTGTTAAACACTAATGTTGTAACATGAAGTTTTATCTTTTTTGACATTATAGAGAGCTGAAGCCCTGACATCACTTCCTGTCTAGTTTCTGTTCCAGCAGCACATTCTGAGATAAATGAGGATTTAATACAGACCTTTTAGTAGAAGTTCAAAGTATCACTGGACTCCGCAGTTTCCCCTTAGCTCTACGCAGCTTTTTAGCCTCTTTTAGCTCCATGTTTTGGTTTCCTGCCTGGTTCAGTCTCAGCTCTTTTCAGAGAGAGAGCCGTAGAAAGCCACTGTCCGCTACCTGCGCAGCAGCAAACAGTAGACAGACGCAGTCAGAGACCAGCTGGTGAACACGGTGGAGCATTTAGCAGCTAAAGAGCCAGAGGTTTCCCTCAGGAGCCGGTGGAGACCAAAACCAGAGTTAAAAGAGAGGGAGTACCGGACTTAAATTATTTCATTCTCATCATTATTTCAAAGTTGAAACAGACTGAAAGCAGTTATTGCAGGTTTCTCAAAGTTGGACAGATATTTTGTTCAAAAACCTGCAGGTCCTATGAGTTGACTCTAGATATTTTGTTCACTGCTTTGAGTGGGTGGCAGAGACAGTCCAGTACCTTTTTATATTTGGAATCAGCTGCGACAGGCCGTGTCAAACATCTGTTTATTCATCTGTATTGTTTTTCAGTGCTGTTGACAGGCGTATTGTTTAACGGCTGCACAGAGCTGTGAGATTAGATCAGCGCAACCGAAATGGAGTGAAAACTCACTGTGAACAGACCCGTTCTACGATAGGATGTAGTGTTCGTTAACACTGACATTTTAAATAAACAACTATATTAAACTGTTTTTTTTTTTTTTTTTTTAAAAAACACTTACCATCCTAATCTAGACACGCAGAGTGAAACACTCAACAAACTCTAAGTTCATGTTTAAAGGCTGAATTTTTTAATCATTTGTGTTGTTAATTCAGTTCTCTTACTAGTGGAACAGAACTTGGACGGTCCAGTTTCACTTCGGCTCTCTATTCACCATGTCTGGCCATTTCAGATTATACATATGTAATATTTAAAAAAAAAAAAATCTATTTTATATCAAGTGATCTTAACCATGTGTCGTTAATCTTCCACCCGGCTCAGCGCCAGTATGTTTGTGTCCTTAAATAATGACCTTTTCTACAAATGTGTGTGTGTGTTTGTGAAGCTCCGGAAACCTGTAAAAGTGCTCATTAATGCTGTTTATACAAAGGGAAGAGAAGCATGTCCAGCTCATTTCACATATGGAGTCAGTCTTTGTGTGTACAGTGGAAGACGGCATGTCACATGTCAGTTATATACATACTATTTTTTGATATTCATTTTAGCCAAATTAGTATTTAAATTAGAGTTATCTAAATGTCTATATTGTACACTAGGGGTATATACAGGAGCAGATATTCAACCAAAGGTCTCTGTACAGATTCTCCTCAGATATTTTCACAAACTTTTCCTTTAAAGAAAACACAGAATCCTGAGCTGTTACCCTCCTTGTTATTGTAAGATGTTTATGAAATGTTATTTTCGTGTCCAGCCTGCAGTTTCCATGTTTAGCATGCCGTAGCTCTATCTGAACATGTTTTCATTTGTGAAAAAGATGGCTGAACCCCGGTGTGTCTGGTTTCGTCCTGCGATCGTGTGGTCATGTGACCTCTGTGTGAATGACATGCTCTGTGTTGGATCTTCTTTATCTCTGAGTCTCAGGAAAACCCCCCTTGAATGACTTTTCTATGCCACATTGGAAAAAACAAACCGGAACACAGAGAATCTAATAAACAGATATTTCATCGCTGGGCAGAATCAACCTGACGACGCTGAATCCAAATCATTACCACTAGTTTCCATGTGGCGGTGAGGATATAGGAAATAGGTATACATCCACCTGTAACAGTGTGTTTGAGTAAATAAGTAAGTGAGTAAAACTTCATTTATAGAGCATTCCCAAAACCAGGGTTACAAAGTGTTTTACAGTAGCAAAGAAATAAAAAAAAGAAAAGGATGAGAATAATTTGGGGCAAAGCAGCAGATCTTTAAAAGAGATTGTAAAATTTCGAAGGGTCTGATTTGGGGCAAAGACAAGAAATAGACAAGAACAGTTTAACTGCAAAAACTCTGAAACATCCAGGCCCTGCCCCCTTAAGACGATTCCCAGAAATGTACGACTAGTGGCCGTGAAAACCAGTTAATATTCCCCCCTTAGTACAAACTCAAAACCTCCTGCATGTGTCCGTGTTGTCTTGATAAATTCAGCGTAGAGTCCATTTCCAAAAGATCGTCAGTGCAAAAGTCAGGTCAGGTGTGAATGAATTTAAGCTCCCATAAATGACACTTCCTCCAGGAGTTTCACATTAAAAGTCGTGCAGGCCTGTCTTTATAGGTATGCTTTTAATGTGACTAAACGTCAGGAAGTTGTGTTGATGGCAGCTTGACGTGGATCAGGAGCCCAGCAAAGGAGAAATTTCTGGAATTAAAGTATGAAAACCTCTTTTTTTTCTCTGTGGAAAATAGAAAAACTGTTCTCAGCAGAGCAGTGAGTATGACACGACTCCGTTGTTGTACTGATGAATTATTGCTGTGGACGGGGACAATATAGTGAATTTACCACGCGAGCTGTTACAGTGGGCTACAGGTAATCCCGGCCCCCTTAATGTGTTTTTAACCCGGTCTTTACTAGCCATTTGTTCGTGTTGCCCCCCCAGCTATTATCTGAGACTGCGCCTTATTTCAATTTTCAGTTTTTGTATGAGAACTTGTACGTAAAGTAGTCAGATTTGAAAGTTCCTGGACGTCATCAGCGCAGCAAGAGACACAGCCAAACTTACGGATAATGTTCTGCGAAGAGAGAACCCAGAGGACCCAGGATCGATCCCTGAGGAACTCCACTGTCCAAAGAAACACAGTCCGACGCTTTGTCATCAATGGACAGAAATAAATAGAAAAATAACTCTTGATCAGATAAAGAGAAGGAAAACAATTCAGCTGCTATGTCATTCTATCATGGGATTTCTCTGATTTCTTCTTAAGTAGCTGTTTTAAATAATTCACACACAGCGGCCGTTGGTCAAGGACTGGTAGCAGCTTCAGGCGAACTAGTCTGCACTGACACACCTGTGATGAGGAGTGTGTGTCACGAGTTTTACAGCCTCCGCGTTGCACAAATGTGAAGTTTGTGTTCAAATTTTCTTCCCTTTTTCTTCCCGCCGGGGTGGAAAAAACCTCGGACGCGGACCGAGACTGAAACTCAGAGAGCCATTGAAATACTAGTAACGAAAAACAGCATCTGATCAGAAAGAGCCTCCAAAGACAGTCAGCGTGTGTGAGTGTGTGTGTGTGTGTGTGTGTGTGTGTGTGTGTGTGTGTGTGTGTACTGTTTTGATGTTTCCTGTCGTTCTGCTCCTCTGTCCTCTCGCCTGTATCGTCTGTTTAACCATTAAATACCTATAATGTTCCACGGCTCATGTGTTTTGCCAACAGCTCTTTATTATTTGATAACTGATCGGGGGATACGTTACTGTAGACGTGTAACCATGGTGACACCCGTTTGCGCCGTGGACGGATCCTAACCGGACTCGTGCATCTCCTGTCACCGAGATTCGTATGGACCGTTCGGTCCGTCCCGGCACCACCCGCACCTGTCGATCGGAACCGCGCCAGCTGACTGTGACGCAGCCCTACACCGGTCAAAGTCGGTAAGCCACGTGACCGCCGACCGCTCTTTCCGGGATCAGGGCGGCGGCCCCGCCCACCTGATTACCGCGCAGCTCTGTTCCTGGTTCACCTGGTTTATGACTCGGGAAGTCCGAAGGTCCCGAGGTCCGAATCCGTCTGCGCGGAGACCGAGCTGCCCGCGTCCTGTCCGCCGCTGCCGAGTCTCACGGGGGAGGTAAGAGCCCCGGAGCTGACGTTGCAGAGCTCGGATTTCAAACTTCCGTGCTCGTCGGAAAAGATTCGAGCTCGACCGAACGCGACTTCGGGTGTTCTGCGGCTGAATCGGTGCGTGTCGGATCGGCGTCTCTCCGACGCGCACCGCGCAGCGCTTTTCACCGAACAACGTCCCGGCTCTCGCAACTACCGGTCGTCCGATGTCCGGAGCTCTCGCAGCGACGTGGTCGAGGTGTGGCTGAGCCTCAGCCGAAACCGGGTCCACTGGGTGTTTATTGACGCACTCAGCACGGATTCCTATCCAGTCCGCAAATACCGCACTTCCTGTTCTGCCAGGTGTGTTCGGGGCCTAACGAGGGAGGTGACATTAGATTCAGAGGGTTTTTAATGGGAGTTTGGTAGGACGCTGTCTCGAGAAGGCGTTGTTCTCCAGGAAGTTGGCTACTGTGAGCCAGGTGTGGGGCCAGCTGTGAGCCAGCTGTGAGCCAGCTGCGGGGCCAAACGTATGGGCCTGGCTTGGTTCATGGTTCATGGATCAAATGTGCATGTGTGTGTTGTGGTGTGGGTGTGAGAGCGACATTAGGCCGAACTTGTGACCAGGAACGGGGCTTTTCGACAAGCGTCTTCTCCCCTCGGTCTCTTGAACCTAACTCGTGTCCTGGTTTTGGACAAATGTATCTAGACCTTTACCAGCTGACGTTGTTGAGTCCATCCTTCAAGACATCGGGACCCTCGCATTCGTTTGGTGAAGTATGCAGGACGCAAAAAGTTAAACTCACGTCTATTTATTAAAATACAGCGGAGTCTTAAAGACCGAGGTTGCTCACGGAGCTCTGGACCAGACTCTGCGTCCCTGACAAACCTACAGAATCCACATCGGTTCACGGGGTCTGAGTGTCTAGTCTCTCCCCGGTCCAGCAGATATTAAGTTATAACATAGTAAATAACATTGTCGTCTTCTTATTGGCTGAGGCCTCCATCACTCCTCAGGTACGTGCCTCCCTCGTAGGGACATTTCACTCTGGACGTGATGGACTGTCCCCATTTAATGACTTACCTGTAGAAAAAGACGAGACACAGGACAGCACCTGTCCTGCCGTTTCCATATAAGGGGTCGTTTGTCACATAGAGACAACCATGTGTCTTTGGGTTCATTCTTTGCAGAATAACACCTGTTTAGTTCAAGCACCCGAGTTTATATAAGCACCACAAGCCGGTTTCTTTTAGTCTCATAGTAGGATAATGTATAAAAACACATAAAAATAACCCTTCAGACTTTAAACACAACACAGCTGATCAGAGGAGCTTCAGTGCCTTTTCATTTCCGACGGATTTGATTGATTTCTTCACTCCTGGTCTGTTGCTCCTCTGTCCTTCGTGTTAACTGAGCCGGGACCTCGTGGTTTTTCCTGCTAAAACTGAACAAATAAAATCCCCAATCTGAGCATTGACACAAACAGGCTCAACTCCTCCGTATTTCGATGCCGGGACGCCCTCCAGTGGCTGTGTCCAAGTTCTGCAGGACACGACCGGCGCATTCCGCTGTGGCCTTCAGTGTCCCACGATCCCTTGCAGGCTAGTTTCGTCGTTTAGAGGAGCAGTTCCAAGGTCCTCGCTAAGGCACGGCGAGCGACGAGAGAGAGAGGGATATGGGAAGAAAGCGTTCGCTGGGATCAACTCACAAAGCCCGGATGTCACCTCAGGATGACGTATCTGAGGTGTTCCCGAGGGGCGAGGCCGAATTCGGAGCCTCTGGTTTCCTCCTGGGCGTCTGCTTTTGAATGCCCCGGCAGTTTTCTCCGAGCCCCGTTCCGTCACACCGGGGCTCGGTATCGTTCCACAAAACCCGTCTAACGACAGAAGCCGAGGTCGTCAGACGTCGTCTGAACACGGCCGCTGCACAACACGTTTGTCTGAAGAGAACTCACTTAAATCAATGTGCTTACGGCCGAGCAAGTGTTTTTACACCGTTGCCATATTTATCTCACATTTTTGTGTGTGCAGTTGTCTTTTTTCAAAGCCTTACTTTTGAAAAGGGTCTCTATCACACACACACACACACACACACACACACACACACAAACACACGAGGTTTTCTGATGTTTATAACAGACCCTCTCGTCTCCGCAGCATTTGGTTCGAACCATGGCGAAGAAGGGAGGAAACCGCGGGCCGGAGCTCGAGGGGCTGCTGGACGCGTCCATCATCCGGATCCCACCCCATCACTACATCCACGTACTGGACCAGAACACCAACATCGCCCGGGTGGAGATCGGACCGCTCACCTACATCCGCCAGGACAATGAAAGGTCAGAGAGCGTCGAGCTCGTTTCAAGTCTGGTAAACGTCTAGTTCCTCTTTGGGCGGGATTATTTCTGACGTGTGGCCTGGTGCAGAGAGGAGAGAGTATCTTCAGATTTGAATCTCGCGGCCGTTTTTCTCCCTCGGATCCCGGCGGCGGCTCTTCGGTCTACTGAATGCCGCTACACTACCGGTCCACGTCTCGTCGGCCTGGTCCCTACACTGTCCTCCACCCGTCCATGCGCAACCCCGAGCCTTTACAGGCGAAACGTGGAAGGCAGTTTCAGTTCGCACTGCCGTCCTCCGCGCTAGCGGTGCGGCCCGGAGGACGGCAGTGCCTGTCCGGTACATATCTGCCGAGACCGTCGGAGGGAAGTGGCCGTGCTACCAAACTGTGGCAGACCCGAGTGACCTGACTCATCCTAAAAGTAACAATGACGACCTGTAGTGACGGCGTCAAAAAGGACCCAAAGGCGGCGACACGCTGAGCCAAAGGCCTCGGTCTCTAAAGCCTCCGCGTGCCGTTCGCTCTGCAATGAGCATTGCAGACTCTAGGAGGCGCCGGCAGGACCTTGGACCCGTAGTCCTGTGATTGACGGACTCACATGAGTCACTCAGTCCCAAACCGACGTTCTTCGGTGACAGAAAACTCCTGAACAGATCCTTTGTCCCATTGTTTCTGTGTCACAGTGAGCGACGTGGACTGGATCGGTGTGTTATGAATGTCTCCTAGACTACAGTCTCACACACACACACACACACACACACACACACACACATCTTTGTGTTAAAAAGCCTTTTATCTGAGCAGGAGATTTAAAAAACCATCATGTGACTGAGGACTGAGTTTCTGAATTCACTGACTGTTTCTCTGCCTCGTAAATAAAAGAGCTTTTATGTGACTTCAGTTCCTCGGAACGTGAAGGTTCCCAGGCATCGCTGGTAGAGGAGCGACTTGTGCGACCTGAAGATACCGGAAAGATTTTTTTGTTTTTTACTGTGGCAGCGTTTCAGCTCATGTAATACGACCAATATTTGAAGGATCGTTTTCAATTCAGTTTCCGTCCTTTCACCAGGAGTTTCTGCTTCCCAGGGATCCTTGGGTGCAGCTGCTCTGGCGTCCGGGCTGCTAAATGCTTTTCGCTGACTAGAGCTCTGGGGGTGACGCGAAGGTGACGCGCTGATTCTGTCTTTGCTGACGAGCTTCAGACTATTTCGGAGATTTGCAGCAGTGTCTTCCCGCCACTTTCATTATCGTTCGGTCTGTTGAATATTTTTGATTCATTGTTCAGTCCCCAGACACCGAGTGGAGGTCTTGCTGAGTCCAATTCTCCCGTCTGTTTTCCCAGAGTGCTCTTTCCTCCGGTCCGTATGATCATGGTGCCGCCTCGTCACTACTGCTTGATCTTCAACCCCGTGTCCCGCGACGACAACGGCCAGGTCCTCTTTGACGAATCCGGTCAGGCCAAGCTCCGCCACGCCGACCTGGAGATCCGCCTGACCCGGGACCCGTTCCCCCTGTACCCCGGAGAGGAGATCCAGCAGGTTCGTGTGAGACCGGGGTTAACGGTCCGACTGGAACACGTCCTGTTCATTCTCAGTAGGAAACGAGTTTAAGTCGGAAATTACGATGGTTTTCACATAAAAATGATGATTGAGTGACGATGGAAGTTCGACGCTGTCTCCAACCCAGTAAAAACGGCTCTTCCCCATCTGCCAGATGTTAGAAAACCACCGCCTTCACGTCAACGAGGTGACGGTGGAAAATTCACATACAGAGACACACACACATGACGAAACGTCAAGTGTACGAACATGAACTGCACAAATAATGACACGTTTAACCAATAGAATCAAACTTAAGAAGGCGAACGGTGTTTAGTCCTAGAGCACAAACGTCACAGTGTTGAAACGGAAAATCCATTTAGCTGATAATAAATTCGTGTTGAAAAGGGTGGAGACAGATTTTTTTTTTTTCCCTTTTTGAATTTATATTCGTAAAAATACATCATTTTTCAAAATAAAATGAAACGCGTTACACACTGTTGTTGAAACTGAAAACGAACATCCCAACAGTTTGAATGTTGGGTGCTATGGCCGTCAGAGGAGTAGCCTGCCTTCTCCGTTTGTCTCCCAGGACGTGACCCCGCTCCAGATCGTGTATCCGGACACGGCGCTGCGTCTGCAGGCTCTGCTGGACTTTGACGAGGGGGAGGGAGGAGAGAAGAGAGTTGCCGGAGACGAGTGGCTGTTCGAGGGACCAGGTACGTTTTTTTAGAAGACGCTTAACGTTGTCTCTCTGCATCTGGCGGAAGTTCGGTAATCGATCGAAACAGCCTCCAGATTCATCGGTGCCAAAGACAAAGACAGTGAGGGACACGATGACAAACAAAATCATCGCGTGTGAGACGCGGAGGACGAACCCGACTGCAGAGCATCACAGCTCTGTTGGGCTGCTCCTGTACGTCGTCCAGTGGTGCTTTGTACGGTTTCAAAATGACAGAGGTTAAAATCAAAAAACCAGGATGCAAAAGAGACTTTAAAAGATCCAGCGGCAGTTCCCCCGCTGTAAGTGCGACCACAGGTTTGTCCCCAAACGCTGAAGTAAACATGAGATTTCTGACAGAGCTGCTGTCCTGCAGCGGGAAGCGAGAAACTGCTGCCACGCAGCTCCCGAATTCCCCCGGTGTCGTGTCTTCGAGAGCTCGTTGCCGAGACGTTCTGGTGTATTTCAGTCTTCTGTGATCTCGTCTTTTTCCGTCAGGGACCTACATCCCGAGGAAGGAGGTGGCAGTGCTGGAGACCATCAAGGCCACCGTGATCCGAGAGAACCAGGCCATCAGACTGAGAGCTCGCAAGGAGGGGGTGGACAGAGGAGGGGTCCGCAGGGTCACAGGTAACACGCACTCGCCCGTGAGAAGACGAAGGACAAAGGTTCGTCTGACGGCTCCTGAGTAGTTTACAAGGGAAAAGGAAGCGCGCATACGACATTGAAACCAGTTACCGGTCAGTGTTGCTGCACAGATTGAACTTTTTGATCAGTTCGTATGTGCAAACACGTTACATACGTATTTCAAACATACAACATACACACAGGCGGACAAAAATGAACCCAATGAAATGAAGTTCTAAGCCTTTCAGCAGAAAAGCCTGTCGACAGACTTTTCTGCCTCGGCGGACGTTTCACGAGGACGGACATCATGGGGGACGGGCTCCCCGGGTCTGCATCAAGGTCCTCCGCTCGTGAGAGTGTGTGTGTTTGTGTGTGTGTGTGTGTGTGTGTGCGTCCTGGAGTGTGACTGAAAAACGTGAGAGACAAACCCTGCACCTCTCACTGGTCGAGGTGAGACGGGAGACGACTTTTGACTCGACACAACCGTAAAGCTAAAGAAATGTTAACTCGCTTCGCTGCCGCGGGACGTTGTTCTCCCTTTTCTTTTGTAACGTTGTGATGGAAACTCCCTCCGGAGCAGACGACCGCCAAAAGTCCTATTTCTGCCCGAATCACGACGTTTCGATCAAACTGAATTCATGTTCATGTCAGTTTTTGTGGCCTAGCTATTTTGAGGCAACTCCTACTTTAATAAAGTGTAACCAGATGTTAAAGCGCAGTACTTTTGTGTGTGTGTGTGTGTGTGTGTGTGTGTGTGTGTGTGTGTGTGTGTGTGTGTGTGTGTGTGTTTTCAGGTGAGGAGTGGCTGGTCAGTAAGGTGGGCGCGTACCTGCCAGGTGCCCATGAAGAAGTCATTGACATTGTGAACGCTTTCATCCTGACTGACAAGGTGAAAAAACTCAAACTGCTCATTTCAGGGTTTAGAAGAAGGCGGAGACGTATCGATAGACGCAGAGTGGCGACGGGATCGTGAGCGTCGCCGGCGCCGCGAGGGTTCGTTAGCGCGTTTTTGTGTCTTTCGCACTCAAAGTGCGACTGAAAACTTGACTGGAGTTAAACTGGAGAAGAAGCATCTTCCTGTTACACCTGCTGCCTCCAGCGTCTCTATCAACTTTCAGGTTTGTTGCATCTCTCGTAGACGGGTCCGGCGAAGTCTTGGTCTCAATCCGCGTTCGATATCTGTTCGATGTGTCTTCGGAAAACGCCTGCGAGCCGAGACACATCGTCCACTTACGTCGCACTTTACACGCGCATCAGTGTCCCGGTTGTGGTCAGGACTTCGAAGTACCTTGCTCACGTGACTGTGGATGGAAACATCATATCCTGGTCTCAGAAACCTGAAAATAACACATTGTGAGTATTGTCATTCGTACCTGATGTGGAGAAATTAAAGGCACCTGGATCTAGACGCTGTCCTGCAAAATCTGGAACCCGAGGCGCCAAAGACTAATCGCAACGACTACAGATTTATTCATAAACACAAACTCTGACCTGACAAACCCACACGAGACCTGGACACAGGTTTGCAGGTAAATATCTAATGTAGGACTTTTGATGTCCAGATGGTGGACGTGTCTCGCAGTGAGACGAACGTCTCCAGCCCAGTACTGAGCAGAGCGGAGGGCGGGAAAACGGATTTGAGCTGACTGCGTGAAATCAGGCGTTTTGTGCTCAAAACCTGACCTGTGCTCTCCTCAGAAAGCGCTGCACGTTCGCGCCCTGCGTCCCTTCAAAGACGCCGGCGGTCGGGACCGGCGTACGGGGGAGGAGTGGCTGGTCACCCTGGCCGACAGGGAGGCTCACATCCCCTCCGTGGCGGAGGAGGTGGTGGGGGTGGTGGACGTGACCACTCTGAGCAGCAGGCAGTACTGTGTGATCCTGGACCCGGTCGGACCCGACGGGAAGCCTCAGCTGGGCCAGAAGAGGGTGGTGAAGGTGAGGACATCGTCCATCCTCCGCCTTGACGTTCACTCTTAACTTAAATGTCATTTTCTCCACGGTTTTGATTTTCTACCAGGAAGCCCCCAAACCCTCCGTAAATATTGCAGTTCTACCAAGTCATGTGAATTCTACCTCCAAAATAAGAGTCTTTCACACACATATTTTTTAAATTCCTCTCATTGTCTGTTTCTCAGAGTGTCTTTAATGTGATCAAATCTGAATCCTCTACGTGTCTTCGGTCCGGTCGTCTTTGTTTCTGTAAAAACTGGAGAAATTCTTTGAGCCTTCTTTAAGACGGAGCAGCTTGTATTGTCTAGTATTAAGATGCCGAGACCTTTTTATTTGTGCTCCATTTTTAACCAGCGGTTTAGTTAACTATACATAATCTCTATACACTATACACATAATCTCGTTTCGAGCAGCTTTACATGACGTCTCTGACAATTCGGGGCTTTTATGACCAGGCACATTGGTAGATTTTCTTCTTTCTGTGCTTGAAATTGGCAAATCTTGTGTTTTTTGCTGCGTCTTGAACTAAAAGCCACCCTACTGTTACTCTTCAGTTCCCCGGAACTGACTGTATCCGCTTCATTCCCGCCACCTGATGATTTCTTCTTGGTCTCCGTCAGGGGGAGCGCTCGTTTTTCCTCCAGCCAGGGGAGTGCCTTGAACAGGGCACCCAGGACGTGTACGTGCTGTCGGAGGAGGAGGGTCTGGTGCTGAGGGCCGTGGAGGCTTTCAACGACACCGAGGAGGTGAGGAAGGCGCCTGCGGTTACCGTGGTGACCGCAGGTGGTCTGACGTCACGGCAAACCGTGGTCGAGCGGCTACTCGCCAACCTCCGCGACGGGACGCAGTGTCCTCTGTCACAATAAAAGATGCAGTTGATAAAAATGAATAACACAAAACCATCAGATTCCAATAGAGACCAGTTCCGGTGATTTAAGATTAAAGTCGATTCGAGCCTCCTGATGGGAGATCCTGAACCTTTGCACAGTCCTGTACTAGACCAACGACGGCCGCACGGTCTGGGCGCCGTGGGCCCGCCCTGGCGCTTCCGCCACTAAAATGGAGCCCGAATCAGGAGGTGACGGAGCTCAGCGCGTGAAATGTCTCCTTCCTCGCTGTCTCCGCGAGGGAGTCGCCGGAGCGGAAAGGAATGAGGCGAGGGAGGAGCCGGCACGACCTTCTGCCTGCTCACAAAGCTGGTCTTGTGCAACCGGTTGACCCCAGAAAACGGATTAGAGAAAGCAAACTCGGTCTGCATACAGAGGTGTGTCGGGGAACAGAGAACCTGCTGCATACCGCAGATCTTTAGAGCCCGGCACCAAGTGAAAAGTCAAAAGTCCGAGGCGTGTCTCTGTCCTCTCTGGGTGAAAGTTTAAAGTCTTTTGTGGCTCGGACCACACCCCGCATCGGTGGCTGGGTGTAGTCCGAGGTGTGCTCTGGGTACTGGGTCATCGCGGGGACTTTGAAGACGAGGGAGGGGTATAGCCGACAGGAACTCCCTGGAAATGCCAGGATCGGGATGCTGGGCTGAGGTCAGACCAGATCTCTAACCCAATCCAGTCTTCTAATATTTGTGAGAAAGCAAAAGCATAACGAACTCAAATTCAGAGATTCAGCTGAGTTGTGATTGGTTATTACCGAACGCAGCGGCAGAGAAGGAAAACCGTTGTTTTGGTGGTTTGATGCTGCAGGTAAAAACCGATCCACTTTGACGGGATTCAAAGGTTTATTTGTCACATACTCCGGCAACGTGTGAGGAGACGCGATGTGGCCGGTTCATGGCCGGATCGTTAAAAGAGTAAACTATAGTCTTCAGTCCGCAAACACACAGGAACCAGGTACAAAATCCAGGGCTACCACAGCTGCTGCCTCTTCTTCTTCTCCTCTCTCTTTTTCTTCTTTTTTCTTCTCCCTATTCTTCTCTCTTCTCTCCTTTCTAACCCCGCCATCCCCGTCCTCTCCGGACGCCACGATCGCTCGTTATCACGCCGTCCACTCTTTACGTTCACCTGCTCCTCCTTTTACTCTCAGCGCTTCCCCCCGATCCCGTCTCCTCCTCCTCCTCCTCCTCCGCCGCCCCAGTGCGTCGCCGCATTCACGCCCTTCTCTCCGTCCTCCTTTCCCTTCCCCGTTCTCTCTGCCAGCAGGTGGCGGAGGAGGAGGAAGAGGAGGAGGCCGAGGAGGAGGAGCTGATGCAGGAGAGGGCCAAGCGCTCCCGGAGGAGCGGCGTCCTGCGTCGCCCCGGAGACCGCTGGATGCTGCGGGGCCCCGTCGAGTACGTCCCCCCCGCTGCTGTGGAGGTGGTGCTGAGACGACAGGCCATCCCGCTGGACGAGAACGAGGGAATCTACGTCCGGGACATCAAAACTGGAAAGGTAGGAGCCACCTGTCGACCGGAGTGTGGCTACAAGCAGGCGTCTCCTCAAAGAACCGTCCTGACGTCTTTCCTGTTGGGTGGGTTCAGGTGTTTGCACAAAGTCTGGGATTATAAAGAGATTTGAGAGTCAGCTGGTTTGATCTAACCGAAGCGTTTGCTTCCATTTGGTTTTGGCGGCTGAGAGTCGAGTCTCTGTTGTCTGAGCTTCCTTGAACGCACCAACAGTTCTCAAGAGCAGTTTCTCCCAAACCCTCAACAGGCTGAAGTCTTGGTGGTTTTTCATGGTTTTGGTTTTAAAATGTTCAGTGTCATTTTACAGGATACGTTGCCCATGCCCATGTCTTTACACTGTCCCTGTCAATCCAGTCCAGATTTAACAAGTCTAGGTTTAGTGTTTTTTAGAACTAGTATCAAGTCCTGGGATTCTGGTGGGACCATAACGACAGGATCTGAAAGCCAGCAGATACAGTGGAGTTAGCTTCAGCGTTAGAGCCTATTAAGAGTCTCAGACCGAGTTCAGCTTCTTCCCCAGAGATGTCTCCACGTCCGTGTCCGTCCTAACCTCAGCGTGTCCTCCTCCCTCTCAGGTGCGTGCGGTGATCGGTCACACCTACATGCTGACTCAGGATGAGGAGCTGTGGCAGAAGGAGCTTCCTCCCAACGTGGAGGCCCTGCTGGCTTCTCCTCTCGACCCGCTGGCCAACCGCTCGGACCGGACCATGACCGGAGACTGCCAGGTCAGGGACAAGACCCGGGTCGTCTCCTACAGGGTTCCGCACAATGCCGCCGTCCAGGTGTACGACTACAGAGAGAAGAAAGCCAGGTGAGACCCGGGCTTTCCGTCCCGGTGGAGGGATACGCAGGTTAGACGAACCAGCTGACGTGGTCTTGTCTTCAGGGTGGTGTTTGGTCCAGAGATGGTGATGCTGGGACCTGACGAGCAGTTCACCGTGCTGTCGCTGTCCGGAGACAAACCGAAGAGGGCCAACGTCATCAAGGCCGTCTGCCTCCTGCTGGGACCCGACTTCTTCACGGACATCATCACCATCGAGACGGCCGACCACGCCCGGCTGCAGCTGCAGCTGTCCTACAACTGGTAACACGGGTTGGAGGGTTGACAAGCACGTTACTAGGAAAGACACCGCGGCACATGAGTTATGATGTCTCTCCATGTGACGGGACTTTAGTTTGCTGTTAAGACAAACATTAAATTAAATTACATTACATTAAATGACCCCGGACTTTTAGGAGGTTTGCACTGCACAAACACTTTACACAAACACTTTACACAACACAAACAAAAAAATAAAAAAAAAAAATAAAAAAAATAAAAAAAAAAAAAAAAAAAAAAAAAAAAAACAGTTCTTAACAAAAGGAACTCAGTCAAGAACAGAAGCAGAAGGCACCATTTGAGACACCATTTTGTAAGCTACAGCAAATAAAATAAATAAGAATAAAATAAAGTGTCCTGTGGTGGAAATGTCTCTGGACCTGGGACTCGTGACTCCAAACACTGCGTTAACCTGTCAAAAAATCACTGATCTCACTGAACTCACCCAGAGCTGAGTCATCAGACCTGGAACTGATTTAGAACTGCTCAAAGGCTCTACGGCTCTCTGACGAGCTGAGAGTCAAAGCCCAAAAAACACTTATGTCTGGAAACATGAAAGGACACTTTCACTGGGCTGGGGGGGGGGAAGGGGCCCCCGCTTCCTACTACGCTTCTATCGCACAACAAAAAAAAAAACCGTCGAGATCGATTCAGTTACATTTATTTTGGTTGGATTTCAACTCTAAAACTGGTTTGCTGGTTACCCATAAAGCCTCCTGCAACCAGCAGTGGCTCTGTGGTGGACGGCAAAAATGTTCTCTAAAGCTTGTAAATAATAGCTGCACTTTACATCACTGACTCAAAAGAAGGTCTTGAGTCACATTTGATATGTTTGCAGGACTCGATATGACGTTCTACAAAGAAAGAGACGGCATGAATTGGGGCTTTTATTGTGAAAGTCTGTTTGTGTGCATAAACGAGTTTTCAGAAACGGAGCGAGTGACCTTTCCAGTTACGTGTACAACAAACAAACGCATGCAGCACCTCTCTGCGTTTCTGGGCTGAACGTCTCTGTCTCCTGTGTCCTCCTCTTCAGGCACTTCGACATAAAGTCTCCAGCAAACTCTGCCGACGCAGCCGCTCTGTTTTCAGTCCCTGACTTCGTGGGAGACGCCTGTAAAGCCGTCGCCTCCCGGGTCAGAGGAGCCGTCGCCTCCGTGCAGTTTGACGATTTCCACAAGGTTTGAATCTCCCCACCGTCCGTTCTTGAGCCGCCATCTTTCAGTTTTATATTTAGGAAGGAGCAGATTGGTTTTCAGCGTCACCTGACTGAAGCACCTGTCTCACGCTGGTTAGAAATAAAAGCATCTCCACTTATTTACACGAGCCCGTTGAGAAGGAGCGTTTGACACCGGTTTTTCGTCTGCAGAACTCGAACCGGATCATCTGCTCGGCCGTGTTTGGCTTCGACGATAAGCTGGCGGTTCGTCCCAGTCTCTGCTTCAGCCAGAACAACCTGGTGATCAGCAGCGTGGACATCCAGTCCGTGGAGCCCGTCGACCAGAGGACGCGAGACGCCCTGCAGAAGAGCGTCCAGCTCGCCATCGAGATCACCACCAACTCCCAGGAGGCTGCTGCACGGTCCGAAAACGCCCACAAACACACACACACACACACACACACACACACACCAGGGCTACTGTACTGCTAAAGTGGGCAATCATCCAAAAAACCTCTGAACTTTTTCACTTTGAAGTGAGACGGCTTTGCTACGTGGTAAACGATACAGGCCGGACCCCAACCCACCAAAGGCTTCGTTGGGTGTAGATAAAGTCGAATGGATCGAGGTTATTTACACACTTGAAATAAAGCAGACGGGATGAAAGTGATTCCTCGAGTTTCACCTGAAATGAAATGAAACAATTACACGACTAGAAAAATAAAACCCCCCGGTTGTAATAACAGTTTAATTTAATGGATGAATTTCGGGACATTTAGCCTTTAAAAACCCCTTGACTCGTCCAGAGACCAGCTCTGTATCCAGCTATAGGTCGTCTCTCGTCACTGATGAAGCCAAAGTTTGTACATAAGAAAATTCACACAAATGATTGAAATCACCAGACAGAAAAACGAACAAGAATCAGTATTTGTTTTCTTGTCTAGTGGATTACAGCACAGTCATTCTCTATTTTAAGTCCAGAGACAAATGGAAAAACATTTTCCATGACTGAATGAAAACGTGACGCATGGACCGAGGATAAAAGACGAGTTAGAAACATTTGGATTATTAGTTTTAGTACAATTCAAGACTTGTTTCCGGTAGGTCGTGTAGGTAAAAACTGCCCTTTGACGGCCGATTTTTAAGGCTATTTCCAGCCTCGTGACGTTTTCTCTGCCTGCAGGCACGAGGCAGAGCGTCTGGAGCAGGAGGCCCGGGGGAAGCTGGAGAGGCAGAGGATCACCGACCAGGCCCAGGCTGAGAGAGCCCGGAAGGAGCTGCTGGAGCTGGAGGCTCTCAGGTGACACCTCCTCCCTCACCCCCGGTTTAACTGGTTTTACTGGTGAAACGGCAGCATCCGTGTGAAGGGTTGATGGAAGACAAAATCCGTCATGATTACAGCCACCAGTAATGTTTCAGTGCCCATACAGGCGTGTAATGGCTGTATTAAGACAGACGTGAGGGTTCTGAGATGAGGCCCCCCCCCGTCGCCGATAGAGGTACAGGTCAGCAGCTCGTGTCAGCATCGTTCTTTAGGCCACTGTTCTGATCCAAAGTAGATCAAAGACTTGTTAAACTGTTCTCTTGTGTCGTCTGACACTCATCACTAATCCTGCCATCTGACAAACACCCAGGGCTTTAGAGGTTTTACTCTCCGTCGCTTAAAGGACGGTGAAGCTTTTTTTTTGGTTCTGTTGGCGCTGAACTCCGTGACCTTCTCTCCCGTTTACAGTGAAGAGGATCTGTAACCAGATTTATGATGTTATGATGACCGGCAGAGTGACTTTTAATGACCAGATGAGCTGCGCATTTGGGTGGATTTCTGTCCGGAGCGCTCTGCTGCCTGTTTACCCTGCCCGTGTGTGTGTGTGTGTGTGTGTGTGTGTGTGTTATGGTTTCAGCGCTGCAGTGGAGAGCACAGGAGCAGCGAAGGCCGAGGCTCAGTCTCGGGCGGAGGCGGCTCGTATCCAGGGGGAGGCGGCTGTCAACGAGGCCAAACTGAAGGCTGAGGCTCAGAGGATCGAGGCGGTGCGTTCCGACATCCTCTTTCCTTCCTTTCAAATTACGACTCACAACTAACTCCAGTTAACTGTGTAGAAGAAGTCTAAAACACAAACCCTGGACACTGCAGCTAAACACGAAACGCTGACTGCATGAAGTTCTTTCCAAACCTCTCTCTTAACACCTTATTTTAAATGAACGTCATTTCTGTTTCATCAGACATTTAAGCTCTAATATCTGAAACTGAGCCTGAACAGTGTCCGAAAAAAAAGTTAGCTAGCGTAGCATGGAACAGATGTTCGTATTCCTGTGAGCTGATACTGATACACACAGAAGTGTGTATCCCTGAGCTCGGTAACGCTGGGAACACACCTGGGAAGGGCCCGTCCACAGCAAAATTCACGACACGCCCGGAAACGGTTTCTCTCAGACCGACTGACCTCTGTTCGGTATTTCAGCAGCACCTCGCGGTTCTGGTTCAGCCTGTAGACCCAGACAACCTCCAGACGACACACCTGTCCAAACATTCACAAAACAGACTGGCATCAGTTCTTACCTACTGGACTCAGGTCCTTTCTGTCCAAACAGCATCCCACGTATCGTCTGCCAGGAAAATGATCGACATGTAAACAGGCACGTGTGTGTGTGTGTGTGTGTGTGTGTGCGCGCCCGCAGGAGGCGGAGCTGCAGCGGCTGGCGAAGGCTCGTGAGCAGGAGCTGAGCTACAAGAAGGAGATGGACCGTCTGGAGGTGGAGAAGCAGGAGCGCCTGGCTCAGATCGAGAGTCAGCGGTTCCGGGAGCTGGTGGGGAGTCTGGGCTGCGACACGCTGACGGAGATAGCCAGAGCCGGGCCCGAGCTGCAGGTACCGTACCACCACCGCCAAAGTAACTTTATTTAAAGCCACGGACGGGTCTGCTTTTAGCTTTCGCACTCTCCTCTGAACTTCAACTTAAATGACCAAATCGGAGACGGGAGCGCGAGGCTCAGGCCAATTAGCTCCCACCATAAAACTAAAAACGCTGCCGACTCGACGACGGCTGCGACTGACGAATCTTTTTTTACTATCGATCAATCTGCCGATCGTTCTTCAGTTAATCGATGAATCATTCGAGCCTGAAGTTAAATCTTTGAATCACTTGTTTTTCCGACCAAGGATCCAAAATCCAGTGGACTGTCACATTAGTTATTATTCACATTCTCACGTTTGAGAAGCTGGGAACAACAGTCCGCAGCTCCAAGATGTTCAGTTCACTGTGAGAGAAAACGGAAAATATTCCGAACGCGAGCTGCACTTGTTTAGTTAGTCCTGGAGTCCTACTAACGGAAGAAGGCAATGGGATATAGTCAAAAGCTCGGGGAATAGCTCAGTAGTGGAGCTTTTTGTTGAGTGTCCTACAGGTCGAGGGTGAATGCTCACTGCTCATGCCGTGTAATCGCCTAATTCAGAAGCAGTTCTTGCAGCCTGGCTGCGGATGTTTCCTCCACGCCCGCTGCGGGACAGTCTTAGTCAACCCCACACTCCGTCCCACCGAAAAAGGGCGCTGACCGGCCCCCGTTCTGCAGAACCACGCCTTCTAAAACCCTCGGCATAACCCGAGCCGTGCGCAGAGCTTCGGATTTTAGAAACTCACAGTCCGTTTCTCATCCACCAGGTCAAGATGCTGCAGGCTCTGGGGCTGAAGTCCACCCTCATCACGGACGGATCGTCGCCCATCAACCTCTTCACCACAGCCAACGGCCTGCTGGGGGCGCTGCCGGGACAGGGCCGGGGCCAGTGAGGAAGAGGATGGAGAGGAACCAGAGAGGAAGGGGTCCAAGGGTAAACCTCATTGCACTAGTGTGATGTGAGTGTGTCTCATGGCCGATATTAAAGCAAGATTTCCTGCAGGTCACTGTAAAGGTTTTAAAGCTCTAGAATAAAACCCGGCAATGCATCTCTAAAATCAACAATTTTCAAGCCAAGATTTGCACAAACCGACAACTCCGCATGTTCCCAAACAGCCTCAAGACACATCGAGAAACCCAACAGGGATGATGTGCAGCGTCTTAACCGCTTTACAGTTTGTCCGTTAACAGCGATGCTGATTATTCAACCATTTACTGCACAACTTTGCTGGTACCAGAACTTCCCCCGGGTGACAGACTGTCTCCGTGGTGGATCAATAAACATGTGGAGAGAGAGGAATTATCTCGAAGGGTCCTGGAAGCAAAAGTCCTGTTCATTTTCCCCCGGACAGTGTTAGATAAAGGTCAATAAGAATAATAATGTGATTAGAATAGAATCTGCGCATAAATCATATCAACGGCGTGAACACGTGAACACAGATTCACGGCAGAAAACTTTGGACAGGTTGACGCTGTCTCCCAGTCGGGGGTCCGGATCAGTCCAACAGGTTTGGCTCATTGACCCGTTCCCCTGTTCATACTGGCCCTGAGGGATCAGTGATGGGGGACAAAACCCTCAGTCCCCGTTTTGTGTGAAAAAAGAACTCAGAGGTTTGTCCAAAGCCAACATGAGGCTTCAGGCGTCTGAGTTGGTCAAATCAAGTGGACGTCTTCCAGAGTTCCAGACTTTTCAGTGTCAAATTCTCCTTGTGTCCCCGTTGGGCTGCGTTGATTGGTCTTAACCGCTTGATCAAATTAATTTGGACGGATGAAGCCTCATATCAGCTTCAGATTAAACTCTGGATTTAGGATTTTGACCCCACATTATGAAGGCATCTTTTAATGGTCAGTATGACCAGGAGACATGGTCTCAGCAAGAAAACTGAAAAAATGTGAACCTGTCAACCAAATCTTTTCCTCACTTACTAATATTTTCTACACATTGACAGACTTTTCCACAGGTTTACACCGGCTGACGTTAGACCACAGACTCTAAAACTGTGTCGAGTCACAAACTCAGAATCTTATTGACCCTTATTTAATCCCGTGAAGTTCTTCAGGTCTCTGAGGGACATGAAACTCTCCTGGTTCAAACATCAGGACAAAGGTTGAACAACTGTGTCAGAAAACATCTGGTTCTCTGATTTTAAAAAAAGCCTGTGGACATAAGAACTGAAGGAGAGAAGTCAACTACAACTCCCAGGGTGCATTTCGCTAACAACTGTCCAATCAAAGCTTC